>NC_137519.1:15877500-15887500 GCF_041902795.1 Electrophorus electricus
TCTCTCATCTCCTCCCACATACAGCATGTGGAGACGGATAACAGCGGCAGGACGGACAGATGAGGGGTTCTCACTTTCATTATAACCAGATTTCTGTCTTGGCACCGAGCTCCGCTGTGCTTTACAGAGAGGCATCTGGCAGAGAGCTGCCTGTCTGCAGATGATCTGTTTGGAATTCTGTCAGGATCCGTCTCCTTATTAACCAATGTACGGAAACAGTCATTTACTGTAAAGGAAATTTCTAACACAACTTCTGCCTTCTCTTTGATGTGACAATAAAGATGTCTTTGGTCATGTGGTCTTCTGTAAGAGAAAAAAAAACAACAAAAAGCGATCGAGGAAATCAACGGCATCCATTTCTGAGTCTTGAGGACGCTTTCATCGATTACAGTGGAGCTTCGTCTGCCTGGTAACCTGGTTTATCCGGAAGCAGAAGCCCAGGCAGTTTAGCTGGAGAATGACCTCCTGTCTCTTCATTTTCATGGGAAAAAAATCTGTTTGAAAAGGGAAGAAAGCTCATTCCTGAGCTCCCCTGGTATGACTCGTTAAGTACACGGGAGAAAGTGCTCTGTTGGTCTTGGCAAAACTGACATTTTTGGGGAGGAACATCAAAGCAGTCTGGGAGTGACTACTCACAATAAAATATCTGACTGTTTTAAAGGAATACTTCCCCGAAAATAGCTGGAGTCAAGATAGAGGTGATAATAATAGTGTGTGTGTGTGTGTGGGGGGGGGGGGGGGGGGCTCTCTATGTTCCCTTAATCAGAGTGAAAAGAAGAATCACTTCTTCTGTTTGACTAATTCCTCTTCTTATCTGCTCTGTATCTGTCTCTAACATCTCCATTACCCCCGCCCCCTCACACACACACACACACACACACCACACACCACTCAAGACTCACACTTGGCGTACGGATAGAGCGTTAGTGGAAGTGATTAGAGTAATAATTCAGGCTAATGCTGGGAATATTGCTACAGTCAGACTCCAGCTTCTCCTTTATGCACTAATACATAGTCGTGTCGTGTCCAAACCTGGTGACTTCACACCAGTCTCTAAGCACTTTTACTCTGCAAATTTCAAGTTCCGTGAAATAGTACAAGAAAAACAATGGCCCAGGTCCTAGGAGCTGGCCTGGTTAATAAATGTGTGTCTCATGAACTAATTAGTCCAAGATAAAAGACACATTAAACAACGAGAGAAGGTTGGTTTGCTTTAAGCCACTGGAAAGGAAACTAGTGGTGTTTTCACACTGTTCTGTGTATGCATGTTCCTCTCGCCTGCCAGACATCTACAGTGGGTTTATTGTCATATAACTTGTCCACAGAGCCTTTTGATCTTTGATGGACAAGCTATGGTATCCCGCTGGAACACCTCCTGATGAGTGAGAGGAGGAGGGATTGGACATGGTTCCCGTCTGCTCTCTACCGGCCACCGGGTCTCATATAAAGCAGGTCAGCCTGGTGCCACCACATATGAGCAGACTCCTCCAATCAATACACTCAATACCCACAATGCACAGTGGGACCATTTCACCTCTGCTCTAAAAATACGGCCACCCAGGCCACAAAGTGCAACAGCCGGTCAGATTTCTGTAATTTGCCGTTGTTGGGTAATCACATTAATCTCCTTAGTGCTCCTGATGGTGAGAGCCAGGCATGCAGAGGCTGGAACAGCGGTACAGCAGGACTCCAGCTGGACGACACAGGACAGACCGACAGGATATTAGAATAGTTATTAGAAGTGATGAAAGCAACATGCCAGACGAATTTGATCTCATTTCTGTAAACAGGAATTACTTGCATATGGATATGATAGTGATACATATTTAGTTTTCTTTTTCATGACTGAACGTCAACTTGTATTTGATCTGCAGTTTCATAATAATGTGTTAAAAAGAGACTGTGTGAAGAGTTTATTCAGGAACGTAGGGTTATGGGTATATTCATGTCAGAAATGACTCAGAAATCAGTCTCTATACACAACTCAAACGGGTGTATATCTGAACACGATGCGTCTGACAGCACTATTTAAAGAAACCCCTATGGAAGCAGAACACATCAACACAACTGAAAAAAATGTACACATATGCATTAAAAACAAGCAACAAAACAAGGCTGTTTGAGAGAGACATGACACCTCAGTCCTTGTGCATTTACTCAATCAGTATCCCACTGAGAGAATTCCTTTTAGATTTGATTATTGTGATTCTGACATGCAGCGACATGATGGTGGTTCAGACACACACGTGTTTCTTTGAGGGTGGAAGGGGTTTTTTTTTGTTTTTCATTTTGTGAATGAGAGGAAGCTATGACCAGTCCTCCAGCACTGCAAGGCAAAATCCTACTCTGCTGTGTGTGTGTGTGTGTTCTCCGTTCATCCCCAGGACCAGAGGTTGTCTACTACTCCTGATAATCAAGACTTCCTACTGGTTCGGTGGTTCTGGAATGTGTTTCATATGATGGGTCAGACCATGTTTACCTACTCTATTGTGATGCCATTGTGATGTCCATTGGCATTGTGATGTCATGAATTGGCATTATGATGTCATGGGGAGAAAAAGAAATGCTTACAAAAAACAGCCTGGTGATTTAACACCTGAGAGGACTGGGATTACCAGACTGCTTCTGTGTGCGCACTACTGTCTCACACTCTCACACTCTCACACTCGTCTACCACGGTCAAGGGACACACCACACAATAGGCTAGTCCAGGCACCTGGTGCACCTAACGTCTTTGTACATACTGAGCAGAGAGAAAAATGAGACTTGCTCATTCCTCTCCCAGTTCCCCCAGTCCGTGAATAATATTTTTCAAATGACCAACAGGGGGAAAAGAAAAGAAAAGATATAGGAGGCTTGGGCCTTCCGTTCTGACAGCCAGCAATGGCGTGTGAATAACAGAGAGATGGTTCTGTTTCTTTAACTCACCTGCTGGTGGTGAACGCCGTGGTCGCATTGGGTGGGAGGATTTTAGGGCCGTATGTGTACAGCTCGTCCTCACCTTCACGCTACCATCAGACATACTGAGGGCGGTGAGCAAGGAAGAGAAGCAGAGCCATAAAGGAAACGGACAGGACCCAAACACAAAGTGGGAGAGTTGAACAAGATTGTGCCCTGCAGTGAGTCAGATAATGAAGGATGAAACAACAAAGGTATATTCAGTCATTTATACACACACACACACATACACACACACACACACACACACAGAATCCTTGCAGTTTCATATCTTAGGTTACGAGATTAGTTAAAACAGTCTTTGGCTTAGTGATGACAGTAGAACCGGGACTCTCAGGAACCTCAGGTTCCTACACAGACTGGATTTGTTTTCATTCAAGGCCATGTTGCTAATTGAAGACCTGTCTGGGTCCAAACATGAAAAGGTCAAACTGAAGATAAGCGCGTTTCCTGCACATCCAACCACATATTCCACTTTGTACTCTGACCCCAGAAAATTATTTCTATGACACTCTTGCCCCTGATCAACTTTGACCCCATAAGTCAAAACAGCACTAAGACAATATGGGTTGAACTTTGACCCTGTGATACTTTTGTGTGTGGGAGGCATTTCATGAGAGCCTGGTCCTGAAATACTGGGTCATCCAGCGGATAAGTTAACTGTCCCTGAAAATTTAGTGTCCGTGATGTTTTGTTAAAAACCTCCACTCAGACGCATCCCACAGCGAGAGAGCACATTGTCATGTGGTAAAGACACAGATCCCTTTATGGCTGTTTCACATTACAGTGATTACTTTGGAAAAATGGTTGCTTGAATTAATACACAGGGAAGAAAAGCTGGTGAATGAAGTGTCCATATGTTGGGGAGCTATAACTGCTCAGACAGACGCTGTCAGAAGCCCCGGGTTTGTAAAAGATCATCTTAAACACCTCCCTTAAAAGCACCGCGGGCCACACTGCATTTCTTACTGTGCAAATATCACAGCCACAGCAGACGAGTGCTGGCTGCCATCCCCAGGTCTATACTTGTCTCCTTTCCCTTTGTCACAGTGCACAGCAGAATCCATTCACGGGGCTGAAAATAGTACACGCCTCCCAGGACGCGTTTGCTGTTTAATTGGTTCTTCTCCTCTCACCGCTGAGATGAAGTCACAAAGCAATTAAGGGCCAGCGTGGCTGCACAGGTACAAGCGTGTGGCAGCGAGCCGCTGCCTCCTGGTGTTATTCCTAATGCTGCAGACTCATGGAGAGTCGTGTACTCTAAACATCACAGCAGTCTGCTTGGCTTTTTTCTTCTCTTTTTTGCCAGATTGAACACAGTAGTAACAACAAACCCAGGACCAGTTCACCTTCCTCAGCAAGACTCTAAGAGCCTCCACGTGTCTGCCTCCACGTGTCTGCCTCCACGTGTCTCCAGGTGGAGCTACAATATGCTTCCCTGCTTTGTTTGCTTTAATTGTGATCAGAATGCATCTTTTTGATTGGTTTTCATTTATATTTACATTTACATTTACGGCATTTAGCAGACGCCCTTATCCAGAGCAACTTACAAAAGTGCTTTGTCGTTTACTCATAGAATACATGCTAGTACAGTACAGTAGGTTAGAATTAAACATACCAATGAACTAGAATACTGTAGAATACAGGGATGAATGCTGATACCTAGAGTATGCATAAGGTCTATGTTAAACAATGATAAGTGCTATAAACAGTAAGTGTTAGAGTTTGTTAAACAACATGAACACCCTACAATAAGTATTAATTTAGTCAGTCAATATGGGCGCAGGGTCGGTTGTCCTGTAATGGTCTTTTCATGGTCTTCAGGGATACACAGTGCTTTTTTTTTTTTGATTGCCTCCTTCCTTCCTGTTTCATATAAGACTTTTTTGTGTGTCATTTTTGTTCTGTTCTGTTCTGGTCTGGTCTCGTTTAGTCTCTGCAGGTCTTGTCTAGTCTTATCTGGTCTGGTCTACGTAGGTCTAGTCTGGTGTGGTCTAGTCTGGTCTATGCAGGTCTAGTCTGGTCTGGTCTGGTCTACACAGGTCTGGTCTGGTCTATGCAGGTCTGGTCTGTCTATGAAAGTATGGTCTATGCAGGTCTGGTCTGGTTTGGTCTATACAGGTCTGGTCTGGTTTGGTCTATGCAGGTCTGGTGTTCTATGCAGGTCCGGTCTCTGCAGGTCTGGTCTAGTCTGGTCTGGTCTATGCAGGTGTGATCTATGCAGTGGGTGTTAATATGACTCCGTTAAATAATATCTCAGTGAGATCCAGCGAAAGGCAAATTGCTGGTTGTGGACAAGCCCAGAGAGCAGGTTGGTTGATCAAAGGCTGGGATCACACCAGCCCAGGGAGAAGGGGAGAGATTTCATATGTATTCAACTTCACACATAAGGGAAGATTTAGGATGTGACTGAACTGTCTGTCATGTGATTATAAGGAGAGTCTAATCACGTGTCTAACCAGAATGAGACTCACCGAGCCTCACGCCAACTCCAGCTACTGGGAATATTAACTCAGTGGGAGTTTTCCCTTCCCAACTGTATTAAGCCTGCATATTGATTCACAGAGCAAATGTTTTTAACCCTTTCAGCACACAGCACACTAGACCCAACCCTTGCAGAAGTGCTGCGGTCACCGTGTGATCTGAGATTTTGGATTTTATCTGGACATGTACACATCTGATATGATACTGACCCCTGGCCTTGACCACTACTGCAGCTACACAGGCGTCTGCTCTCCAGCCCCTCCCCCTCAGATATTCTGCTTAAGATGCAATTCACTGTATTGTATTGTATGTTGTGTACTGCTCAATATCTCTGCACATTACTGTCTGATTCTGGCTGTCTGAATGTTCTTGCATAATGCTGCATCTCACTGTGTCTTGCTGTGGGTTGCTGTGAGTTGCTGTGGGTTGCTGGGTTGCTGTTGGTTACTGGGTTGCTGTGGGTTGCTGTTGGTTACTGGGTTGCTGTGGGTTGCTGTGAGTTGTTGTGGGTTGCTGTTGGTTACTGGGTTGCTGTGGGTTGCTGTGTCTTGCTGTGAGTTGCTGTTGGTTACTGGGTTGCTGTGGGTTGCTGTGTCTTGCTGTGGGTTGCTGTTGGTTACTGGGTTGCTGTGGGTTGCTGTGTCTTGCTGTGAGTTGCTGTGTCTTGCTGTGGTTTGCTGTGGGTTGCTGTGTCTTGCTGTGGGTTGCTGTGGGTTGCTGTTGGTTACTGGGTTGCTGTGGGTTGCTGTTGGTTGCTGTGTCTTGCTGTGGGTTGCTGTGAGTTGTTGTGGGTTGCTGTTGGTTACTGGGTTGCTGTGGGTTGCTGTGTCTTGCTGTGAGTTGCTGTGTCTTGCTGTGAGTTGCTGTGTCTTGCTGTGGGTTGCTGTGGGTTGCTGGGTTGCTGTGTCTTGCTGTGAGTTGCTGTGTCTTGCTGTGAGTTGCTGTGTCTTGCTGTGGGTTGCTGTGGGTTACTGGGTTGCTGGGTTGTCGTGTCTTGCTGTGGGTTGCTGTTGGTTACTGGGTTGCTGTGTCTTGCTGTGGGTTGCTGTGGGTTGCTGGGTTGCTGTGTCTTGCTGTGGGTTGCTGTTGGTTACTGGGTTGCTGTGTCTTGCTGTGGGTTGCTGTTGGTTACTGGGTTGCTGTGTCTTGCTGTGGGTTGCTGTGGGTTGCTGGGTTGCCGTGTCTTGCTGTGGGTTGCTGTGGGTTGCTGGGTTGCCGTGTCTTGCTGTGGGTTGCTGTGGGTTGCTGTTGGTTACTGGGTTGCTGTGTCTTGTAGGGTTTCTCCCTGCCCATGGGCCCTGGAGCTCTTCCCTCTCCCCACACACTTCTCACAGAAGTGCTGATGGCCAGCATTTCTGCAGGTGAGCCTGGAGCACGCTGCCAGCGCAGGAAGACGGCACGCAGTCCCGAGGAGAGTGGCACCATGGCTCAGGGAAGCAAGGTGTATTAGAGCCTTCTCCCCCACCTCTAATCTCCCCTCTCTCCCCTCTCAGCCCCTCCTCCCTCCTCTGCTCAAAGGACAACAGGAGCCTGACGAGGGGAGACAGGATGCCAGTGTCCAGCATATGCTCCGAGACTCGGCTAATAAATAATTCAGTTAAATGAGCTTCCATCTGCTCCTGGTGGTGCAGGTGTGAGTAGACTACCATACAGCTGCACCAACAAGTGCCAAACTACCCCCACCACCACCACCACTTACCCCATCACCTCCGACCCCCACCACCACCACCACCACCCACCACTTCCGACCCCCACCACCACCACCACCACTACTTACCCCACCACCACCCACCATCTCCTACCCCCACCACCACCACCACTACTACTTACCCCACCACCACCCACCATCTCCTACCCCCCCACCACCACTTACCCCACCACCTCCGACCCCCACCACCACCACCACCACCCACCACTTCCGACCCCCACCACCACCACCACTACTACTTACCCCACCACCACCCACCATCTCCTACCCCCCCCACCACCACCACCCAACACATCCTACCCCCACCTCCTTCTCCCCACCCCAGACTGCCACCCAATGATAGCTATATAGATTGGTGACATGCTGCAGCTGGAAATAAACCCATCTCATTAATTATTCATTTGTAACCTTTAGATGACCAAATTAGATCCCTCTTTTACCCTCCTCTGTAGAATGGCTGTTTAATGTGTGTCTGGGGTTAATTTGCACATTAATGAATTAAGTCTAATGAACGGAGAGCACAAGGAAACGTTTCTTTTTGTCCTCCTGAAACATTTTCTGGCATTTTAGCTACAAGTGTCTTGTGTCTTGGGTTACAGGTACCGCATGCTTGTGCAGTTGTGCTTACCATATTCCCCTCTTTACACAGCTCTGTGGTTACACCATGGCTTGACATCATCTCAGCTGAGCTGAAACAAGGTGTATTTTTAAACCAAACTAGGGAAAAAAACAAATTTAGCTTACCAGAGGAGGCATGTCCTAATGTCATTGTGCTGTAACTGTTAACACCACTGTCACAGTCATGTTTCTGAGTGTGACACGTGTTTATGACTCTGAGATGGAACAGTCCTCCTCTCATACACAAACTAACTGAACTCATCACAGGTCACAGTGCATATGATGGCCAAGAGCATCCCTGAAGTCAAATACAAATGACAGTATGACAGTAACAATTTTCATTTTAAAATAATTCTGCCTCTGGATCTATGATTTTGGAGTTTATATGTGTCCTGACAAGCTCTTCTGTAAACATTCAGTGTTTAGACTTTTTTTGCTCTGTTGTGATTCCATTCAGCTGGGCAGGTGACGAGGACTCACACTGGACTAATGAGATTTTCCTCTGCGATGTGGCTTTTCTGTGACTGTTTCTGTGTCAGTGTTACTGCGGGCTTTGGCAGACGCTCTCGGAGACGCTGTCTGTTACATCGGTGACAGCAGGTTCGTTAAGAATCCCTCCTACACGGGCGACTTTGTACCCTGTCAGCTCATTTAACAGATTAGGCTCCTGTGGAAGCTAAAAGGAACTGTGTCCAGGGTCTAAGAGGTATGTTTGATTAGATATACTGAAGTGTGAGTACTCAGGACACTGTGTTGGTTTGGCTTTAAAATAGGCAGATGTTATTTCAGTACTTACTGACTGCATGTTGTCAACACTTTTACACAGTTGCTTTTCGCATTTTTTTCACATTCATGTTGTGTTGCTGTTTATTGAAACATTCCCTGATGACATTTAGAGTTCCAGAAATCACACTACCGCAAGTTACAATACAGCTGGGACATTTTATTCTGTATTTACAATTTACAGGCACAAAGTGCAGGCCAGCGAGACAAGGTGAGGAGGGTAAAGAACCCAGCAGGCAGATTCTCTATCTTCAATTAAACACAACCGTCTGCTTCGAGGTCCCTGGCTGTCTCCAGTAAATACTGCAGCTGGGTGGAGTGTTGGCTCCATCCGCACCTCGGTCAGCATCACGGGCAGAAGAGGTGTTTACCCTCATCATAGCAGGCTGCGCTCCATTGCCGCCGGCAACGGCAGTGGCCTCGAAACCTGACCTCTGTCTTCACTCACTTCATCATAGCTGCATCCTGATTGGCTGGGCTGTGGTCAGCCTGCCCCTTGGCCCCTAATGGGGAAATAAGATCTGTGTCAGTTGACCTTGCTCAGCAAACAAAGGCAAAATGAAGAAAAATAAATATGACCTGTGAGGGACAACTGGGATTGGTCAGTCAGAGCTCCATGACCAGCTGGGATTGGTCAGGCAGAGCTTCACGACCAGCTGGGATTGGTCAGTCAGAGCTCCACGACCAGCTGGGATTGGTCAGTCAGAGCTCCACGACCAGCTGGGATTGGTCAGACAGAGCTCCATGACCAGCTGGGATTGGTCAGTCAGAGCTCCACAACCAGCTGGGATTGGTCAGACAGAGCTCCATGACCAGCTGGGATTGGTCAGTCAGAGCTCCACGACCAGCTGGGATTGGGCAGTCAGAGCTTCACGACCAGCTGGGATTGGTCAGTCAGAGCTTCATGACCAGCTGGGATTGGTCAGTCAGAGCTCCACAACCAGCTGGGATTGGTCAGACAGAGCTCCATGACCAGCTGGGATTGGTCAGACAGAGCTCCACGACCAGCTGGGATTGGTCAGTCAGAGCTCCACAACCAGCTGGGATTGGTCAGACAGAGCTCCATGACCAGCTGGGATTGGTCAGACAGAGCTCCACGACCAGCTGGGATTGGTCAATCAGAGCTTCACGACCAGCTGGGATTGGTCAGTCAGAGCTCCACGACCAGCTGGGATTGGTCAGATGGGATTGGTCAGAGTTCCTCAGGGAGAGCTGGGATTTCATTTAGTTTGTTCCTCTGGAGAAATCCTTCCATTGTGAGATGATCATGAAGACAAGCACAACCCCAGACAGACAATGAGGAGCTCACTGGAGGTGGCCTTCCGTTCCAGTCTGAGACCATGTGACCGATGCGTCTAGACAGTAATATGCAACTCAGAAGTAAAATGCAGAAGCTATTTCTTTAGTGTAAAATCCCACCACTTAAAACGTTAGATTTTGTTCTGCTTC
>NC_137519.1:15897500-15915000 GCF_041902795.1 Electrophorus electricus
AAGCCTTTCATTTCAGATCTCTCAAACAGCCCGGAATCCTTCTACAAGCAAACATTTAGCATGTATAGAAGTAACCAGGGCCATCTCAATGGGTCTGTGATGATCATCTCACAACAGGATCAGAGCCACTAGACACCTTCCACTGCAACGAATAAGCTTGGTCAGTTCACGATACACCAATACAGCGTGAGGTTACGGAGCAGAGCCCCAGACCATCGTGCACGACGGGCTTGAGTGGACCTCAGTGCCGATGAGCGCTGGAATTCTTTACTCTGCCTCTTCCTTTCGAACCCTTTCTCCATTCTTCTCTCTGAGGAGTTGTTAGGTTATCAAGGACATGCTTTGTGCATGAAAGGACCTGCTAAAGATTTTATCTCCTGTCTGAAAGGTGTGTTCAGCGTGGTTGGCGTGGAGGGCCAACTCCATTAGGTCTGGTGCTGTTTCTGTCCGATTCAGTGAGTAAGTGCCCATCGTGTATCATCTCACCTCGCCTTCCTGATAACGAGCTTGGTAACGAAGTGCTTTGAGCACACCACTTTCCTGGAAGCCTTGGCTTACACCACAGAGAAGCGTGGGATGAGAACAAAATGAAAACAAAGCGCTTGTTGTATGAGAGCGAAGAGTCGGCCATGAGCTCAGTGAAGTCTGGACAAACCGATCAGGACCCAGGGCAAAGAGCTGCTTGTTTAGAGGGAAACACAATGGCAGGCACGTGGATTTCTGTAATATGAATTTCTTTTGTTCTGAAGCCATAGTGGAGTAATATTATTATTGGAATTCATTACGTTCTGAATAAAGTGAGGTAAGACCTTTCAGAATCGGAATGCTGATACCCGGAAATCATTCCTTTCTTTTGTTATTCCTTGTCCTTTGTTCTTTCCCATTGGGAATGTTGAACCTGGGGAATTTGAAGGAAACTCCTGAAATGTGAAGACAGGGGTCTGCCCAACAACAGCCAGATTTCCCCCTCCAAAGCCAGCTGTTCCCTGAGTGAAGTCAAAGGCTTCTCTGGAGATGCCTGGCCACTTTCCTCTAGTCAAACCTGTCTGTGGCCCGACGCCTTTTAGAGGCAGTGGCACCTCCAGAGTGAAGCTATCGATTTTCTCTCTTTTTCTTCCCTACTCTTTTCTTTTTTTTGTACATTTCCCTCCACCCGCTGGAGTCTCTGAAATGCTGTGTGATGCTTTCTGGCTGCAGATTGCAGTTCTGTACCAGAATGCGATGGATAACAGAGGACAGTGGTAAGAAAAGTGATGAAGGCCATAACAATCTGAGCCTGTAGCGACGCAAATCTCCAGATCTGGGAGTGGTCTACAGACAGAAATCCAACAGAACATTTTTGAGTGGGGAGTGTTTTAAAAATTGTCTTGTCACCTTCCAGCTAACAAGCATTTAAACAGAATTACCAGTTCAGGTCTACTGATATTCTCAAATTACGTGCTACAATAGCAGATGCATAATTTTAACATAATACCACTTTAACAGGGATCCCACAGAGAACAACTGGAGTTTAAACTCCAGTAACCTTCCCTCTTCCTCTGCTGGCCTGATATTCCAGTGACACTAATTCAAACCTGCGTGACCTGCATGACCTGTGTGACCTGTGTGACCTGCGTGACCTGTGTGACCTGCATGACCTGTGTGACCTGCGTGACCTGCGTGACCTGTGTGACCTGCGTGACCTGCATGACCTGTGTGACCTGTGTGACCTGTGCTAAACATTTGTTGGTGATGTGGCTTTTTTTCCACACAAGATTTCAAACACAGTTGAAGTCTCTTTGTGTCCACATACATCTTACAGGAGGGAAGGACCTTGATTAGACAGTGAAAGAAGTGTGACTCGGCTGTAATGAATGAACAGCTCTACTAGGAGGACGTGCATGAGCCCACTAACACGCAATTGCATTAGACAGCGGTGCATCTCCATCTCTGCTTATGTAAGAGTGTGCATGCTGGGACCGCCATGGCCCACCCCTCGGACACCCTGACAAATCACCCCCATGGCCCACCCACTGCCCAAAGGCATTGCTCCATCAAGGCCCTGCACATTAACCCTTCAGACAATTCAGTGAAAGAATCATTAAAAAACAAACACATACAAACATAAAACACAGTGCCTTCTGGAACAAACTGATGTTTTCCTCCTCAGAATGTCTCTGCACCCTGTAAAGCTCTTTCCCCATCTGGGACAGCCAGGTGATTATTTATAGGAACAAGGCCGTAGTGTCAGAATAGTTCACTACTGGTGCATGCAGACACAGAAGAGCGCATGAGGAATTAACAGGAATTCAAAATGGTATTGTGACACCAGGAGTTTATTTTCAATCTCAGGTTATTGTATTTTCTCTGTTTTATGAAAATCTCTCTTAGTGCACCACTGAGCAGGGCAGCCCCTCTGCTGCTGTGGTACCGGGAGCCTGATAATGAGATTGGTAAAAACTGTCTGAATCAGGCAAATTCAAGCAGGCTTCCATCTTCCCTGGAAGGGGCTCCTATATTCCTGCTCGCAGCGGCGCCTCACTCGGCAGGAGCGAGACTAACGCCCCGTCCTATCCGCTCACGTTTCTTACACCATTATGCTTTCACAGCTCGCTCAGTTACACGTGTAGTACATTCTCATGTATTTCTCATATCGGACACGAGGCAGAGATCAAATATCTCTATGGGTTTTCCCAAAAGTGCAGTCTAGTTAGTCACTGTGATGAACCTCCCACATGGGGTTTTAAAGAGATCACTCACACCACCGTAGAAGAATCGCTGGGATCCAGGCAGGGAATCAGTCTGAAAAGCACGTCCAAGCACTAAGAGAAACCTCTCAGGCTACCGTGCGCCAGGAACGTCCCAGCCGAACATACACTCTGTATTAGGGGCCTTATTGAAGAGTTCCCTCATAGCCTTCACATAGCCAATATAGGATGTTATCCCTGATGGGGAATCCTTGGGTTAGAGTGAGACAGTTGGAGGCACCAGTGTGAGCTAGTGAGAGTAAGAGCATCTGCCAAATGCACTGACATGTAAAAGGAGATTCAGGCAGTGTGCATGTCAAGCAAGCGTACAACGAATATAACAAACAAAATGCAAAAAAATGAAAGAATGAAAGAAAATACAGAACCCAGTACCTGTCACGATTGCCCACCCTCCTGGCGTCCCTGTTTCCATGGTTTCCCTGTTGTGTCATTTTCCTTTGCTTCCTGGTTGTTCCGTTCCTTGGTTTAGTTTTCTCCGCCCCCTCGTCTGGTTTTCCAGGCCTGTTATTACTTTCGCCTGTGTCTGGTTTTGTGTTAATTAGTTCATACATTTAAATCCTGTCTGGTTCCCTGTGTCTCTGCTGTTCACTGAATGTATGTCTGACTCCCTGTAAACCTGCATCTGCCTGAATGTATGTATGTTTCTCCGAGTTCTTCCTGGTATCTTTGTCATAGCCTGCTTACCCTGTTTGCCTTTGTGTGCTTTTGGTTTGTGTTTCCTAGCCTTCGTTATCCCAGCCCTTGTTGTTTTACGACTACGACTCTGGATTTGTCCCTAATAAATCTCGCTCTTCTCCGTACAAGCGTCCTCCTCCTTACCACTCACCAATATAGTGCCCAGGATACAGGATATACAGCAACGAGATCAGAATGTCATTCGGCCTTGAAAAGTGCGGATGGAGGGTCACAAGGAGAGGGAAGGTGGCCAGGACAGATCACACTACCAGAATCTAACATACCAGGTGCTGAGAGCAGCTACAAGTACATTGGAATCCCACAGAAAAATGAAGAGGACACAAGGAAAACAGCTACACACAAAGAGTGAGACACACCCTGAGAAGTTAGATCTGGGCTACCAACACCTACCAACACCTACACTCTACCAGTCATCAGATATATCAACACTGCCACTGTACCAGTCATCAGATATATCAACACCTCCACTCTACCAGTCATCAGATATATCAACACCTCCACTGTACCAGTCATCAGATATATCAACACCTCCACTGTACCAGTCATCAGATATATCAACACCTCCACTCTACCAGTCATCAGATATATCAACACCTCCACTCTACCAGTCATCAGATATATCAACACCTCCACTCTACCAGTCATCAGATATATCAACACCTCCACTGTACCAGTCATCAGATATATCAACACCTCCACTGTACCAGTCATCAGATATATCAACACCTACACTCTACCAGTCATCAGATATATCAACACCTACACTCTACCAGTCATCAGATATATCAACACCTCCACTCTACCAGTCATCAGATATATCAACACCTCCACTCTACCAGTCATCAGATATATCAAGATCAAGTTCAAGTTTGGTTTATTTGTCACATACATAGTCGTACACAGTATAACACGCAGTGAAATGGTGGAGAGTGCTCTGTCCAAACTGAGGAAAGGAAACAGGGGTGCATAGAGAAAAATGTATATATGCAAGATAAATATATATACTCTATGTATGTACAAAATATATTAACAATGTATGTACAATATATGTATATTATGATTATATACACAATGTACAATGTATATGGTTGGGTATATATGTACACAATCTACAGAATGTACAGTGCAGGTGTAATATGGTTAATATCCACACCTCCACTCTACCAGTCATCAGATATATCAACACCAACACATAACAGCGGGATGCAAGATACTAACAGGCAGGGTTTACATGGAACGCCGTAACCGAGAAGCTGGAATAGTGTACAGAAATAGCTGTGTTGAGTACAGGCTGGAAGTTCCAAGGTCAAAGTGGGACACACCCCTGAAGGTGGTGGAAAATGACCGTGCTAAGATCCTGATGGACTTCCAGATCCAGACAGACAAAACGGTAATGGATAACCATGGATGTGGTGATCTCGAGTGATAGAAACATCAGAAACAAGGAACACAAAAATCTCGAGAAATACCAAGAGCTGAGAGAAGAGCTGGAAAAGACGTGGAGGGTGAAGACAACTGTGGTTCCCGTGGTAACCGGAGCACTAGGGCCTGTGACTCCCAAACTGGGATCCAACGAATCCCAGAAACAACATCCGAGATCTGTGAGCAGTCTCTCTCTCTCTCTCTCTCTCTCTGTCTTTTCTTTCAAGCTTGGGTCCTCTGCCAGGTCTGGGAGCCAGAGGGTCCTGCATAGGATTTTAGTTGCTCCCTGGACTGCACCCTTCCCCTGGACCCAGATCTAGGTTGTTGTGTATATATATGTATATATGTATGTATGTATGTGTGTGTGTGTGTGTGTGTGTGTGTGTGTGTGTGTGTGTGTGTGTGTGTGTGTGTGTGTGTGTGTGTGTGTGTGTGTGTGTGTGTGTGTGTGCATGCTGTGGTATTCACAGCAGACTCTGGATTGTGGAAAGATACAAAGTATGTGTGTGAGCAAATAGTTTAATTACCTTTGCACACAAACTCTTAATTTTGATCTTAACTATGATCTTAATCCTGATCTTTGCACCCAGTAGCATCAGAAAGGTTATACACTTTGACTCAGCCCACGAGAAAGTCTGGATCCAAGCCCCCCATCTCTGGCAGCACACTTTCTTCATTTCCCTGAGACATGTTGCTTTGAGATGATTTCATATAATTTTCCCTTCTGAATTGATGAGAACCTCTGGCTCTCTCGACAGTGTGTGTGAAGCTGGCGGAGTCCCTGGCAGGACATCAAGGGAGCTGGCACCTCTGGAAGCCTAGAGAGAGAGAGAGAGAGAGAGAGAGAGAGAGAGAGAGAGAGAGAGAGAGAGAAAGAGAGAGAGAGAGAAAGAGAGGGGGGAGAGAGTGAGAGAGAGAGAGAAAGAGAGAGAGAGAGAAAGAGAGGGGGGGAGAGAGTGAGAGAGAGAGAGACAGAGAGAGAGGGAGAGAGAGAGAGAGAAAGAGAGGGAGAGAGAGAGAAAGAGAGAGAGAGAGAGAGAGAGAGAGAGAGAGAGAGAGAGAGAGGAAAAGAGAGGGAGGGGGAGAGAAGGAGAGAGAGAGGGAAACAGGCAGAGAGACAGATACAGAGCTACATACAAGTGTTCACTGATGTGCAGACTTGTTTAGGTCAGTTCATATGACTGAACAGTAATAACAGTAATAACATGGACTAACATATAAATAGCACTAAATCCCAGTTTGATGGTCAGTAGAACATGGAGACAGGAAAGAGGCGCTTCATCCATGATTCCTGTCACTCCACCAGCATGCTCAGACTTCCTTACAGAGAGTTTTTAAAACATTCAGACTAGATGTTAGTGTCCTGCATGATTTAGACTGTGTTCCAGGTACAGAAGTGTCAATGTATCTGCAACTTGACAAAACAGTAAGACAATATTAGAGTTTCTACTTCAGCGCTGGGGCCTTAAGATTGCTGTTTACTGGCTGGTACATTCAGTCAGTGTTTCTTACACAACACCTTTGTAAATGGGTCACGTACTAGCGAGATGCTGTAGGTCTGCTTTGGGGGTTCGCGTGTCAAACATCTGTGCCCTGATGTGCAGTAGATTTATAATGAATATGTAGTTACTTCAAGGACTCCTGTAAAAGTCAATCAATGCACTTTCCTGCACAAAGAGTCTTTGCAAAAACATTGTAGAGGTTAATGAATCCAGCACCTTCAAAAAGGTCAAATGTAGCTATAAAGAAAACTTACTGTCCAACAAAGCATTTTCATGCAGAAAAAAATGCTACTGTGATATGAGACTCGCAAGCACTGTCTGTTCATGGTAACTTCATTAACAAAAGCACTTTAGATAAAGATAAAAAGTGGATTTGTTTTATAGGATCGTAATTCCTCTATAGTGGAATGCTGGATTATAGAGAGGTTTGGTTTTGATTTGCTGTAACACATCCTACAGCTCTTACTGAACGCGTTTCCTTCTTCCCATCCAAGAGCAGCAAGAATCTAAATCCTTATCTGAGTCTGATTCTGTCTCACTGCTTCTCATCATAAACTAATCCTCTACCTCTGTGTGTGCATGCATGAGTGTGTGTGTGTGTGTGTGTTTGTGTGTGTGACTGAACAGATAAATGTCATCTGAGTGTGTAGCACACCCCACTCCACCGTGAGCAAACACATCAGTGATAATTACACAGCACGCCACTCCGTGTCTTCCTGTAAAGCAGCCATTTGGAAAAGCTGTTGGGTAGAGTCTCGTCGCTGGAGGTCATGCTGACTGAACAGCCCTGATGAACACGCATTAGCCACTTGCTAACTAATCGCCGTCTTTGTTAAAGAAATTACAATGATTGAATTTCTCAATGCTCGAGCCAGGAAAGCATGGCTAGATCAAACTGCAGTAGCTTATTTTGTCCATTAGGTGACAGCACAGAGTCATCCAAGTTTCACTAATTATTCCAAAACATTTGCCCTCTGTTCTGTTTACCTCACGATGAGGGTTCAGCGTTAAGACTGACGCTGTTATCTAATGCAGTGCCATTATATCAACATGTCTGTAAGATGAACAACAGCTTTGTGCACTGAGATTAGGATCAAGAACAAAAGCACCACCTCACACTCATTATTCATATACAGACAACACCAGAAAGGAAAAAAGACAAACATATCTGTGCATTAGTCTTGTTACTTTCAAAGACAGAAGACATGTCCTGAAAAACAACACAAAACAAGAGATTCTCACGGGAGATTATGTGGAGATGTTCTGTGATAACAAAGAAAGGAAGCCAATAACAAAACAGCAGGGACGACAGGGTCTCTAACGGGCTCTAATACGTACACTTACGTCTGATGAGAGTCCCTGAATCAAATTAGACCATTTGTGAAGTCTGAGGTGTGGGATGCTGGTGTATGAGGGTGAAAGCAGCTTTGTGGAAGATATTAAGAGACAAAAATGATAGAAAGAACTGAAAGAACACATAAGAATCATTCTGCCTGACACGGCAGGCTCGTCAGCATCTTTACCACCTCAGACGCCTAAGAGATTTCAGACTGCCCTCCAAGGTACTGCGGAACTTCTACGCCTGCACTATCAAGAGCATCCTCACGGGGAACATCACAGTCTGGTTTGGGAACTGCACCAAGCAGGACAGACAAGCACTCCAAAGGGTGGTGCGTTCAGCAGCGCGCATTACTCATACAGAACTTCCTGACCTGCAGACCATCTACTACAAGCGGTGCCAGACCAAGGCCAGGAGGATTGTGAAGGACCCCACCCATCCCAACAATAGGCTCTTCTCTCTGTTGAGGTCAGGGAGGCGCTTTCGCTCCCTGACGACCAAGACAGAGAGACTGAAGAGGAGCTTCTTCCCACAGGCCATTCGGGCCCTGAATCAGGGAAACTGATAAACTGTGGGGACCACCATGTAACATAACTGTATATATATATATATATATATATATATATATTCAATTACCTTGTAACACAACTGTAAATATGTTATGTTATTCTACAAAATGGATCTGTACATTCTGTACATTGTGTACATATATACACAACCATATACATTGTGCATTGTGTATATAATCATTTTTTTTCCTCAGTTTGGACAGAGCACTCTCAACCATTTCACTGCGAGTTATACTGTGTATGACTATGTATGTGACGAATAAACCAAACTTGAACTTGAACTTGACCCTCAGAGATCGCCTTAGTCTGAGTCCTATATGTCAAGAAATGCAATATTGACCCTGAGATAACTCAGGTACGCATTCAGCAAACAAAACAAGCTTTTCATAAATGGTTCCAACATCCCTTACACTCCAAGCACACTTCAGTACGTCTGGGTTGTCATTCTTCATCCTTCCTTCCCCTTCATTACAGCCAAACTAGTTATTTAATCATTCAGAGCAGTTCTGAATAATAGTCAAGTATTCAGGAGCGTAAACTGTTAAAATCACTGCATCTGCACTGCAACACTGGACAAGGAAACCTCCCTCACTCACAGTCCCCATGACGTCAGGAGCAGAGTAACACACCCCATCACTCTAGATATATTTCTATTGATGTGTTTATTTTTCCAGTCCAGGCAGCTGTGGGCCTTCAGTCTCCCCACATTCTCCGCACACCTCACCTCCAATCCAGAGTGCTCCAGCACCACATTCCCAGGGCCAGACCAGCCTGCTTCACTTCCTGTTCATGTGTGATGGCTCACACTGAGCCATTCCCAGCGTTCCTGATGTGCACGGCAACGTGACCCCCAGTTCTGCACTATATCACGGGTCACGCGTGAACATGTAACGAACATGTGGGCCACGCATGTTCCTGCTGAAGGCTGGACAAGTGCTGCTGATTAAATACATTCATTACACAGTCGAGCAGAAGCCAAAACACACCGGAACACACAGGCTAGTGGATGTTGGGATAACATCTCCAAACTTTTTTGTTTGCTTCATTCTGATTAGTCTTTTTTGTAGTTTGGGAGAGTTGTTTTTCTGTATCATTTTAATAGGCCTCTGGGCTTAATTATTGATATGGTTCCATAGTGGAGCTCAACGCTGCGTCTCTTAGACAGTTATAGTGCCTGAGATTGAGGAGACAGCCAAGTTCAGGGTGGTTTTCATTTAAATTTTTATGTTTGCTATTCATAATTCACGAGTTTGTGTTTCGCATGACTGTAAGTTTATGGTGTCTGAACTTCTCATTCTCTTCCTTTCGCTTTTTCTTTTCCCCTCACCTCTTCATTTGTGTGTGTGTGTGTGTGTGTGTGTGTGTGTGTGTGTGTGTGCGTGTGTGTGTGTGAATGCGTGTGCGTGTTTTTGTGTGTGTGTGTGTGAATGCGTGTGCGTGTCTTTGTGTGTGTGTGAATGCGTGTGCGTGTCTTTGTGTGTGTGTGTGTGTGTGAATGCGTGTGCGTGTCTTTGTGTGTGTGTGTGAATGCATGTGCATGTCTTTGTGTGTGTGTCTTTGTGTGCGTGTGTGAATGCATGTGCATGTCTTTGTGTGCGTGTCTTCATGTGTGTGTGTGAATGCATGTGCATCTCTTTGTGTGTGTGTGTGTGTGTGTGTGTGAATGCGTGTGCGTGTCTTTGTGAGTGTGTGTGTCTGCACACTTACACAATTCAGTTTCCCAAACTTCACAGAGACAATCAAATGGTCTATTGTCTTTTGTGTAGTAGCTTTTCTCTTCTGACAAGAAGTTTTAATTACGTTCTTGTTCTCAGAAACAAGATAAAGGCACATCAACCCTAGTACATCAACACTAGTGCATTAGTACTAGTGCATCAACACTAGTGCATTAGTACTAGTACATCAACACTAGTGCATTAGTACTAGTGCATCAACAATAGTGCATTAGTACTAGTACATCAACACTAGTGCATTAGTACTAGTACATCAACACTAGTGCATTAGTACTAGTGCATCAACAATAGTGCATTAGTACTAGTGCATCAACAATAGTGCATTAGTACTAGTGCATCAACAATAGTGCATTAGTACTAGTGCATCAACACTAGTGCATTAGTACTAGTGCATCAACAATAGTGCATTAGTACTAGTGCATCAACAATAGTGCATTAGTACTAGTACATCAACAATAGTGCATGGACACGTCTCTTCCCTCACTTGAGAAAGGCACTACTGCCTCTGGAGTTTTCCTCTGCTCTTCCTGTTCTGCCCTTCCTGAGTCACATGACCTTCACATACCCAGCATGCTCAGCACTTATAGGAGCCTAATGCAAACTGCAGGACTTTGCTGGACTAATTCATTCCTTTTGATGTGCTTTTGTTCAAAGGTTTAAAGCTTTATGGTCAGCTTTTACTTTAAGAAGTCCTGGAAAAGTTTCATTTTCCCTGACAGAGAGAAGCTGAGGAAAAGGAGAAGGGGGTTGGTAGTAAAATCCCAGTCCAGTCACTTCCTGATATCAGTCTGTACAGCTTCCTGTCAAGGCTTAGACAGACTTAGAACGTCTCTTGTAATGGATGGGTGGACTGTACACAAGGCAGTTGGCTAAGTTACTCTTCCTGTCCATCGACTGTCTCTGCCTGGCTGTGACCCTGTATGACAGAAGCTCTCTCTGCTCACCACAGTTCCTGATCTCTCCCTCTGCTAGCAGTGATTTTGGCCTCTGCAGTAACGAGTTCCTCAAAATTCTGCCTCGCCGAGCATTCTCCGAGTTAAAGCCCCGTCCGAGGAACCTCCGCGTGTTCTGCGATCCCATACTCTGTTGGGTTATTCACCTCTACTTACTAGACTTCTCCAAAATGGAAAAATGCCTGTGAATCCATAGAAGACTCTACACACAGCGTCTGCTCGCACAGCATCTCCTGCAGTAGGACTGTGATACTGTAATACCACATCTGTTATTCTGGAATGCTGCTGAGGTCTCCTTGTTTTTCGGTGAATCAGTAATCAAAGCTAAGCCTGCGTCTCGCCACAGTCAGAAGCAGCAGGGAGAACAGTGAACAAGAAATACAAGCTCAGGAATACAGAGTAATAAAGTAGTTTTCACAGAGACATTAAACAGAAGGAGGAAGAGAGAAAGAGACAAACAAACAGACAAACAGAAGTGTGGTGAGAATGGAAGGGCGTTTACTTCTGTCAACATGGCCTGCTGGTAACCTCTGACCCCTCGGCCATATGGACATTACGCTATGATGTCTTTTGTCTCTTCAAATTGTCTCTTAAAGTTGAGGTTCATTCCAAAAAGCCACTGGTGCAAGAATTGTCCAACAAATTCCAAGAAATCTGAAACCGATTAAATGTGCTGACTAGTCGTGCCCCAGTCATCTTACACAGACGACCAGTCCTGTGATATGAACCCAGAACACAGTTGTGTGTTCTCTGGAGAAAAGTGTTGTTATTGCTACAGGTGATATACCTGAACGTCTTTGGACAGGCGAATATGTAAGTGTCTTAAAGCACTAAGGCAGGCGGTGTAGAGTTCAGCGGCCAAACTCTCGTTCTGCTCCTGAGGAATGTGTGCAGCTGGCGGCCAAACTACTTCCTCCAATTCAAACAGTAGCAACATCCCTTTTTAAAACCACTAACCTTAATCTTCCTGTTGAAAGAATAAAAATCCCCAGAGCCCCAAACACATGGCTGGCTGCCAGGGAGCAGCGATGGAGGTCCTGTCTTAGTCTATGAGCACGTGTGTATTAAAGGACAAACATATAACACCACATTAACTTTACATTTAACACACTTTACATTTTCTCCTCTGTGCTTTGCTTTCCCTTGTTGGTCTCATCTTAGATAGAACCCTGCTCCTGGACCTGCTCATAGACCTGCTCCTGGACCAGACCCTGGACCTGCTCTTAGACCTCCTCCTGGACTTGCTCCTGGGCCTGCATTACACCACGTCATCTCCGTGTCGGCTCAGCAGCTGACTGCACTCGGCCTAAATCTGTGCAGCCGTTCTGAGCGGGAGAGAGCAGGCTAGCACCAAGCACTCGGGTACAGGACATGAGCAGCAGTCGGGTTTGGCCTGGGCAGGAAGTGAAGCCTGGTGTTACGGAAATAAGCATGCAGACTGTGGCAGCCTGATTAGCACTGAGCTGATGAGATTAGCAGAGCAGCCGCTGCTCCCAGCAGGCCAGTGCAGGATGGTCAGCTTTGATGAAGGATTTACTAATTATGGGGTTCGGATACCGAGTAACCAATCAGAGACCCGTGGTGCAGTGACATCATAAAGATGGTATTTATAAAAATGACTAACATTGTATGACTAATGTTTAGCAACATTAAGCAACCATTTTGATTTTATACCCAAGTACAGTAAATTAGGTAACAAGCGTTAGAGGAGCTAAACTCTTTATCTGAGATTAGTAAGAATTTGTAAGCGTTTTAATTCAAAATTAATCTATCTTTTCATCCACATGCTACTGATATTCAGACATAAGACCAAAAAAAGGGGATAAAATCAAATGAGATTCCTAAAAAAATATTCACACAGAAGAGAATTTGCTATTAACCATGAAAGAATAGTAGTTGTGAAATCTTAGTGCAGGTTTTGGTAATATCATAGCCTTCCCCTCCACCATGAGGCAATCGCTCGCAGTTCTCCCCACTGTGTCTCTCTCCAAGTTTGTTATTGAAGAAAAGGTATGAAGGACGAAGACGCACACCATGATGAAACTCACGTGCAATTTATACTCTGTCAAGTCCTCCAACCTGAAGGGAGTGTACTCTGGGAATGAATGAACTCAACACGTGGGTCCTGAAAGCAGAGGCATGGGGAGAGTTGGCGAACACAGAGCCCTTCCCTGCTAGGGACCAACCCCACACTGTTCCAACACCTCAACCTCAACAGAACACCTAAAACAGATCATCCAACGTCTCGCTGCCTTCCCTCAGCATGGACCACCTGTCTCATATAAATGTCTGATATCTAGAGGAAAAATGTAAATAATCTGAATGTGCTGGACTATATCTGATTCATTCAGATTTCCCTCCGTCAGTTTTTTTTTATTTGAGAAATACACACTTCTGATTTGTGTAGTTCTCAAACAACTACTGATGTGTATAGTTCTCAGAAAGATCACACCAGTCCAGACTGAGCCACACTGGTGAGTGAAAGCTGGTTTTTTTTTCATTGTCAAACCAGTATGCTAAACTCAAATACTGTAAAATACAGAATACCTTTCATGCAACACAAACTGACACCATCCATACAAACAGCAGAATGTTTATACGAAGAATGCTTCACTCCTCAGACATTTTCCATTAAAATCATTATATTATTTAAACCAGTGTGTTACAAAGAGTCTGACGAAGGCTAATAATTTAATCAGAGATGTGCAAAAACTGAAGTTTGAATTTCACCCTAATATGGCACACGCACACACACACACACACACACACACACACACACACTGTTAGGGTAGATGTTAGGCTCACATTCAGTGAGTGTTAGTGTCTCACTAAGTTCCTTCTAAACATTTCAAGCCAAACATACACCAGATCCACACCACCATGGCTACCAGTACAGCACACGTCCACCACAGACCAACAGTAATCACAACTCCACTGTGTCTGAAAACCACAAACTGGAGGAATTCTATCAGATTCAGACAGCAGCAGTCTTCATCACCTGATCCGCTAACCCCTAATCCTTACCCCTAAACCCTAATCTTTACCCCTAACCCCTAATCCTTACCCCTAAATCCTAATCCTTACCCCTAACCCCTAAACCCTAATCCTTACCCCTAAACCCTAAACCCTAATCCTTACCCCTAAACCCTAATCCTTACCCCTAAACCCTAATCCTTACCCCTAACCCCTAAACCCTAATCCTTACCCCTAACCCCTAAACCCTAATCCTTACCCCTAAACCCTAATCCTTACCCCTAAACCCTAATCCTTACCCCTAAACCCTAAACCCTAATCTTTACCCCTAAACCCTAATCCTTACCCCTAACCCCTAAACCCTAATCCTTACCCCTAACCCCTAATCCTTACCCCTAAACCCTAATCCTTACCCCTAAACCCTAATCCTTACCCCTAAACCCTAAACCCTAATCTTTACCCCTAAACCCTAATCCTTACCCCTAACCCCTAAACCCTAATCCTTACCCCTAAACTCTGTCCCTTACTCCTAAAACCTAAACCCTAATCCTTACCCCAACTCCTAAAGCCTAATCCTTACCCCTAACCCCTAATCCTTACCCCTAAACCCTAATCCTTACCCCAACCCCTAAACCCTAATCCTTACCCCTAAACTCTATCCCTTACTCCTAAAACCTAAACCCTAATCCTTACCCCAACTCCTAAAGCCTAATCCTTACCCCTAAACCCTAATCCTTACCCCTAACCCCTAAACCCTAATCCTTACCCCTAAACTCTAATCCTTACCCCTAACCCCTAATCCTTACCCCTAAACCCTAATCTTTACCCCTAAACCCTAAACCCTAATCCTTACCCCTAAACCCTAATCCTTACCCCTAAACCCTAAACCCTAATCTTTACCCCTAAACCCTAATCCTTACCCCTAACCCCTAAACCCTAATCCTTACCCCTAAACCCTAATCCTTACTCCTAACCCCTAAACCCTAATCCTTACCCCTAAACTCTATCCCTTACTCCTAAAACCTAAACCCTAATCCTTACCCCAACTCCTAAAGCCTAATCCTTACCCCTAAACCCTAATCCTTACCCCTAACCCCTAAACCCTAATCCTTACCCCTAAACCCTAATCCTTACCCCTAACCCCTAATCCTTACCCCTAAACCCTAATCCTTACCCCAACCCCTAAACCCTAATCCTTACCCCTAAACTCTATCCCTTACTCCTAAAACCTAAACCCTAATCCTTACCCCAACTCCTAAAGCCTAATCCTTACCCCTAAACCCTAATCCTTACCCCTAACCCCTAAACCCTAATCCTTACCCCTAAACTCTAATCCTTACCCCTAACCCCTAATCCTTACCCCTAAACCCTAATCTTTACCCCTAAACCCTAAACCCTAATCCTTACCCCTAAACCCTAATCTTTACCCCTAAACCCTAAACCCTAATCCTTACCCCTAAACCCTAATCCTTACCCCTAAACCCTAAACCCTAATCTTTACCCCTAAACCCTAATCCTTACCCCTAACCCCTAAACCCTAATCCTTACCCCTAAACCCTAATCCTTACTCCTAACCCCTAAACCCTAATCCTTACCCCTAAACTCTATCCCTTACTCCTAAAACCTAAACCCTAATCCTTACCCCAACTCCTAAAGCCTAATCCTTACCCCTAAACCCTAATCCTTACCCCTAACCCCTAAACCCTAATCCTTACCCCTAAACCCTAATCCTTACCCCTAACCCCTAATCCTTACCCCTAAACCCTAATCCTTACCCCAACCCCTAAACCCTAATCCTTACCCCTAAACTCTATCCCTTACTCCTAAAACCTAAACCCTAATCCTTACCCCAACTCCTAAAGCCTAATCCTTACCCCTAAACCCTAATCCTTACCCCTAACCCCTAAACCCTAATCCTTACCCCTAAACTCTAATCCTTACCCCTAACCCCTAATCCTTACCCCTAAACCCTAATCTTTACCCCTAAACCCTAAACCCTAATCCTTACCCCTAAACCCTAATCCTTACCCCTAAACCCTAAACCCTAATCTTTACCCCTAAACCCTAATCCTTACCCCTAACCCCTAAACCCTAATCCTTACCCCTAAACCCTAATCCTTACTCCTAACCCCTAAACCCTAATCCTTACCCCTAAACTCTATCCCTTACTCCTAAAACCTAAACCCTAATCCTTACCCCAACTCCTAAAGCCTAATCCTTACCCCTAAACCCTAATCCTTACCCCTAACCCCTAAACCCTAATCCTTACCCCTAAACCCTAATCCTTACCCCTAACCCCTAATCCTTACCCCTAAACCCTAATCTTTACCCCTAAACCCTAAACCCTAATCCTTACCCCTAAACCCTAATCCTTACCCCTAAACCCTAAACCCTAATCTTTACCCCTAAACCCTAATCCTTACCCCTAACCCCTAAACCCTAATACTTACCCCTAAACCCTAATCCTTACTCCTAACCCCTAAACCCTAATCCTTACCCCAACTCCTAAAGCCTAATCCTTACCCCTAACCCCTAATCCTTACCCCTAAACCCTAATCCTTACCCCAACCCCTAAACCCTAATCCTTACCCCTAAACTCTATCCCTTACTCCTAAAACCTAAACCCTAATCCTTACCCCAACTCCTAAAGCCTAATCCTTACCCCTAAACCCTAATCCTTACCCCTAACCCCTAAACCCTAATCCTTACCCCTAAACTCTAATCCTTACCCCTAACCCCTAATCCTTACCCCTAAACCCTAATCTTTACCCCTAAACCCTAAACCCTAATCCTTACCCCTAAACCCTAATCCTTACCCCTAAACCCTAAACCCTAATCTTTACCCCTAAACCCTAATCCTTACCCCTAACCCCTAAACCCTAATCCTTACCCCTAAACCCTAATCTTTACCCCTAAACCCTAAACCCTAATCCTTACCCCTAAACCCTAATCCTTACCCCTAAACCCTAAACCCTAATCCTTACCCCTAAACCCTAAACCCTAATCTTTACCCCTAAACCCTAATCCTTACCCCTAACCCCTAAACCCTAATACTTACCCCTAAACCCTAATCCTTACTCCTAACCCCTAAACCCTAATCCTTACCCCTAAACTCTGTCCCTTACTCCTAAAACCTAAACCCTAATCCTTACCCCAACTCCTAAAGCCTAATCCTTACCCCTAAACCCTAATCCTTACCCCTAACCCCTAAACCCTAATCCTTACCCCTAAACCCTAAACCCTAATCCTTACCCCTAAACCCTAATCCTTACCCCTAAACCCTAAACCTTAATCTTTACCCCTAAACCCTAATCCTTACCCCTAACCCCTAAACCCTAATACTTACCCCTAAACCCTAATCCTTACTCCTAACCCCTAAACCCTAATCCTTACCCCTAAACTCTGTCCCTTACTCCTAAAACCTAAACCCTAATCCTTACCCCAACTCCTAAAGCCTAATCCTTACCCCTAAACCCTAATCCTTACCCCTAACCCCTAAACCCTAATCCTTACCCCTAAACCCTAAACCCTAATCCTTACCCCTAAACCCTAATCCTTACCCCTAA
>NC_137519.1:15920000-15967500 GCF_041902795.1 Electrophorus electricus
CCACTGAATATATACTCACGGGTGAAGGGGCGTACACCTTTTTCAAGTTGAATCAACACGGCGACATATTTGTACTAGCAAGGTTGGATCGGGAAAAGAAAAAAACCTACAGACTAAAAGCTCAAATCAAGGACATCAAAACTAAAAGAGAGGTTGAAAACAGCACGGAGTTTGAAATCGTTGTCAACGACATTAATGACAACAGTCCAGTTTTCTCAGAGAGCTACGTGAATTCCGTCAATGAGCGATCAGAAAAAGGTGTATTACTTGATCATTCATGCATAATACCAATAATAAAATATATAATGAATCATTTAAAAAATAATAATAAAATAATGTATAATTTAATACGCAAAATTTATACACATTGCTTATGTCTGAGTACAACTTGAGCAATTGAAAGTTAAGCGTCTTGCTGAACAGTGGCAACTTGGCAGTGGTCAGGCTTGACCAGCAACCTTCTGATTACAAGTACCTTAAACACTGACTTACCACTGCCGTGAACTATGCACATGAACTATGTTCATTATGAATTATACACACAAGCCTTCTAGATTTTTTTAATAATTGAGTGTAATTGAATTGCATAAGGAGCTGTTGTAATACAGTGAAAACACTGTGTTACAGGGATAACAGTGCTCACGGTACTCGCCACAGACGAAGACGACCCAAGCACCCCCAATGGAAAGATTTCATACAAGTTGATGAATGGAACAAATCTTTTCGATATTGACCCAAAGACAGGTATAGTAGAGAATCAGAGCGCCATTTTGAGAGCAGTGTTGTAAACAGACTGATGCTTCATGTCTAGTGAGCTGGTTTGTAAGCAGTGACAGTGAAGCTGTGTGCTAAATCCACACAGGCATGATAAAAACAGCAGTGAACACGCTGGACCGTGAGACTACCAGCCAGTACAAGCTCATTGTACAAGCCTCAGACCTCAGCGGCTCTGGGCCAGGAAGCAACTCTGCTACGACTATTGTGACTATTAATATAAATGACATCAACGACAATAAGGCCTCCTTTGCAAAGCGTATGTGAACTCTAACATACATACCTAACATATGCGTGCTTGTACAGTACGGTTCACTATAAATAAGCATCCGAAATGTGAACTTGTTTTCTGCAGAAACTTTCCGCTTTGACGTGAAAGAAGACGAGAGGCCAGAGTTCAAAATTGGTATATTAGAGGTGGAAGATCAGGACGAAAGACAAAATAAAAAGCCCGTATTTAATATGAGGAAATTTAGCGACCTCTTCCATGTGGAGCGCAATGAGATGCATGATGGAGTTCTCACACTCACAAAGGTTTGTCATACTCTCCCCAATATCCTCTATGACAAATGGAACAACCTTGTTTGAACTTTAACTACAGTCCATCACACAACGTTTCTCAGAACAGATACCTGCTACTTCAGAAACTGCTGTGTGTTGGAAGCATTTTTTACAGAAGTGAAATTCATAGAGAATGCAGCTCTCACAGGTATCCATGGTGATTTCCAACAGGCCCTGGACTATGAGGAGACCAAAGCGTATCACTTCACTGTGGAAGTTACGGAGGAGGGCCTCGTTCAGCCTGCTGATATCAGTGGCTTGGCTCTCCACACCACTGAGGTTTACATCACCGTGCTTGACGTTGACGAGCCTCCGGTCTTCACATATCCCGTGTACAACTTCAGCATTGATGAGGGACCAACTAAACAAAAGGAGATTGGATATGTTAGTGCCAAAGACATGGACAACACTGGTTACAGAATAAAGCAAGTACTTATTCACAATATAAATGCCCGGGCACTGCAAAGGTTTATTATGTTCATCCACAGCCAATAATGGAACTAGTTTTGATCCAGAATCATAAATTAATTTGGGTTTAATTTGTAGGATTTACACAATACCAACTTGTGATAAACATTTTCATGTTAAGCTGACCCTAATTTTCACATTAACTCTAATTTCACACTATTTTGTGTTTTGTAGATACGTCATTGAGGATTTTGATTGTCCAGTGGAGGTCAACCACGAGACGGGTCGACTTACTCTAAAGAGAGAGCTAGACAGAGAAGTTCAGGAGTTACACACATTCCAGATTTCAGCACTTGAAATATCTCCAAGTGGTGGGTAACTACGTGCACCGTTACATTTAATATTTGCTCTGACATTTTTTGGTTTAATTACTGATAACTCTAGAAAATAACTATTTAGGGAATTTGATTACAAACATCAGTAGTAAGAATAAAGTACTGGTCCCAATAACTCAACCACAGTAAAACCAGAATAAAAACAAACAATATTGAAATATTTACATTTTTGCTTTCATAACAACATAAAGGCACAGATATCTTTATGTGAAGAGGACAAACTCGTCTTTTTGTGAGAACAGGGCAGAAATCATACGCGCTGGTCAATGTGAGGGTAAAGGACATTAACGACAACAGGCCTGAACTGGTCGGAACCAACGTCTATATCTGCGAAAGCGACAAAAAAGGAACGGTGAGGAATTTCTGATCAGGTCAAATCAACCATTTTAAATAAAGATCTCAAATCTTTCAAATATATTTTTGGGAGTACACTTTAATCACTGTCCCTTAAACTCGCAGGTCATCGGAACCATTGAGGCCCGTGATAAGGACTACGATTCTGGAATACTCAGTTTCACTTTGGCACAAAAGAGTTTCAACTTCTCTCTTCATGACAACAGAAGTGAGTGAACCCCACTGGCCTTCACAAGACCTCAGAACTACAGTGGTAGAGTTCACTGTAAAACATCACTGTAAAACATCTTCACTGTAAAGATCTTCACTGTAAAACATCTTAAATGTAACATAAACTACAACCACATTGATGACACAGATATTGTCCATTATGTCCAACATTCTCAAATCTGAGGGAATAATAATAATAATAATAATAATAATAATAATAATAATAATATAACCAGAGAATAATGTCATTGATTATCTTAGAAAAATTATGTAAATTAAGTCAAAACTGCCATGGGACAAAATTCCAGTGGTCTGGAATTTTTCTAACACAGAACTGAACATTCTCTCATCAGCTCCGGGGCTTGGGTTAGCTCCGGGGCTCGGCTTAGCTCCGGGGCTCGGCTTAGCTCCGGGGCTCGGGTTAGCTCCGGGGCTCGGGATAGCTCTGGGGTTCAGGTCTCTGCTCCAACTGTTCCACTTTTCAAAGTGGCATGTGTGAGGCTTGAAGACCTTCTGATAAGGAAGGCTGTTCAGAAGGTTGCCAGTTCAACTCCCACTCCTTCCAAGTTGCCACTGGCAAGACCCTTAACCTGTAGTTGTAATCATAATTGTAAGTCATTTTGGATAAAAAATCAGCTACATGCTGTAAATGCTTGGAAAACAGACTAAGGTTTGCTTTGCACTTAACACAGAGGCAGAATAGATGTAGATTTCTACATCTGTTTTAGCACTAATCTGGCAGAATGCTCGAATTCACAGCTTTTGTAATTTGGGCGTTTTTGCACATTTTCACTCACATCACCAGAGTGAGCAGCTTGCTTTCCCACCATTGTGTAGAAGGTGATATTCTTAGATAGCACGTGCACTGCACTGTCAAAGACTTCAGGGCCTGTGCTCAGCTGGAATGACCGTACGAAGGGGAGTTGACTGTTGATGCTTGTGTCGTGCCTTGCAGATAACACAGCCAACATCATCCTGACTCAAGGACACTTTAGCACAGAGAACTCAGCGAGCAACATCCTGGAGGTGAAGATCAGAGACTCAGGCTCACCCTGGTTAGAGAGCATCACCCCTCTGCATATCCCAGTGTGCACCTGTCATGCTGACCGTCAGAGGGACTACTGCAGGCCGGATGCCCAGACAGCAGTGAGCGCCAGTGCCCTCGTAACCATTCTCCTCTGTATCCTCACTATTCTGGGTAAGACCCCGGGCCGTGCTCCTCCCCGATTCCGAGAACATGGTTTACTTCTCTGTTTGGCAGCCTCAAGTTTTCTGCATTTATCTCAGATTTTCTATCTTGAGTACCTTCACAAACCGACATGTGAGTCAAGCCAAGAAGCGAAGACACTTTTTTTTTTTTAAATACACTTTTCTGTGTAGATTTCTGTGTAAAATTCTGCGTAAAATGTCTTGCGACTATTTACTGGCACATATGTTTGATTGACTGAATAACTTTCTTTTCTTCTTTCTCTCACAGTGATCGTGATTCTCTTTGCTCTCCGTAAGAGCTACCAGAAGGAGGCACTGGTTGGCCTTGGGAAGTCATCGGGGGAGATTCACCAACAGCTGGTGACCTACGACGAGGAGGGTGGAGGAGAGATGGACACCAATGGCTACGATGTCTCCATCTTGTCGTCCGCCTGCCAGGACTGCAGTGTGGGTCCCGCGTCTGGACCCGCGATGTATGCGGTGGTAAAAAAGCCTTCCGCCTGCACGGGAGACATGGCTGTGATGATCGAGGTGAAGAAGGACGAGGCAGACCATGACCGCGATGGGATCCCTTACGATACCCTGCACATCTACGGCTACGAGGGGCCCGAGTCCCTGGCGGGTTCCCTCAGCTCTCTGGAGTCCAGCTCCTGCGGCTCCAACCTGGACTACGATGTCCTGAGTGACTGGGGCCCGCGCTTCAGGATGCTGGCTCAGCTCTACGGGGTGGAGGGCTCAGACTCGGACAGCTCGTACTGATCCCAGAACAGTGAAGTTGCAGCGCTTCAGTCAGGACGGTGCAGCTCATCATTTCTTTGCAGGGGGATTTTTATTTTTTTTTCAGCCAGCGTCTCTGACATGGCGACAGTGCTTGTCCTGATCATATGTGATTTTTAAAGTGGTATTACCATCGCCATGGTTATATTACAGATAGATCATTATTATTATTATTATTATTATTATTATTATTATTATTATTATTATTATATTTTCATTCCTAGTACTTGTGGAGATCCACCATGCCTGATTTGGTGGATTTTCTCAAAAGTGTTTTGATTTTTGATTCCTTCCTCTGTGCCCACTGCATAGCCCAGTAACTGTGGTGGACCAGACCATGACTAAATGATGGGGGTTCCTCTCATGTCCTGTGTGTCCCACACAAACAGAGTCTGTGTGAGCAGGAACAAGGGTCGTTGTATTAAATACGAGAAAAGAGTCCATGCAGCACATGCTGGGGGATTTTCTCACTCAGAGTTCTCAGGGTTTGAGTCATTTTCCTTGGCCACCTTTAGCAGATCCAGTACTGACCCGAAATCTTTGTAAACAATTTTTAAGTTTCTGTACTGTTATCCATGTGTCAATGTGTGAATGTTTTCTGTTTACTGTAATCTCTCGATAAGGATAACAGAACAGAGACTTGTTTATTGTATGTTTAGTCCTAAGTTCACTGAGAGACCATAATGCCAGATCTAAACAGTACCCACTGGCATGGTAGTGTTTGAGATGTTAAAAGTGCCCACTGGCATTAATGTTAATAATATTCGGTGGCATTAAAGTTAACAGTGCCTGCTGATACTGCTGCATACACTGTTCCCTCTCAGCAGGAAAATGACATCACCAGCCCAGGAGCAGCAGAGGAAACCGTGGCAACAGGGCTTAGACAGAATTAAAGCCCACTCCAAGGCTATTTGACAGGGATCAGCAACACATCAATTGTTGTGGACCAAGATCAACCCTCCAAGGGCCACGATAATAAGGCAATCACAGGAGTCTCAGGAAACGTGCAGCAGTTTGCACGCTTGTAGGGAGGTGAGAAGCAGCCTGAACTTTAACCTTCATCACATGAGCTCTACATCGCCAATCATCAGGTTGGCTGTGTACTACATGAGCTGTGGCTACACAGCTGCACACTAATTGAACTTTATTTGTGGTTAAATCTTTGAAGAAATCATTTTCCAGGGACCAATGATCTAGAATTTGACTGGTTACACTGATTATTCTTAATCCTAGTCTAATATTATACATAGAAGACGGTCTTCCTTTTTTACACTTTATAGATAAATGATTCTCTAAATATTTACCTCTGGACATACTTAACTTTGTCTTCATCAACACTATAAGTGGAAGCCATCTTTCCATCTTCCCTGCTAAGAACCACATTCACCTCTCCCAGCTCCCAGAATGGCAAACCACACCTCCAAAATGGCCTCTTCCTGTCTGTGTGTGCAGAAGAATTTAACTTCCTGTTTTCTTATCTTTTAAGTAAAGTAGCACATTGGAGCTGTTTTCCTGTTTTCATTCCAAGGGGGAAAAAAAAACAAGTCAGCAGGAAAATGTTAAAGAGGATAAACTATCATAACCGCGTGTGCGCGCTTTCACATCCAGAGGGGTTTTTCAAGTTTGGTGCTGTTGTTTTAGTTTGTGTGATTTTTTTTTTTTTTTCAGTATTTTGTCTGTACTCTATCCATAGTCATCTTTAGTGAACTGTTGTTTTATATAACATTATACATTCAGAGTTTTTACAAAATGTTTTATGTATTCTGATGCCAGACTGTTCAGTGTAGGTACAATCTCTTGAACACCTACATTTCAAGTAAATGTTATTATTCTATGTTTAACATAATGCATATTTCCTCAGAAAGTCAATAATGTATATTTCTGTATTTACTACTATTCAGAAACCTGGAACATTAACACATTAAGGCTGAATGAGCTCTGCTTCCTGAAAGAGTTTCTTACATCTGTTACAGGTGCAGTGTGCTTGTCTGTGAGGAGTACTTCTGTGAATGGGCCAGCAGATGGCACTGTTTCTGTTTGTTTGTGTGTGTGTGTGTGTGTGTGTGTGTGTGTGTGTGTGTGTGTGTGTGTGTGTGTGTGTGTGTGTGTGTGATATTGGCTTTTGAGGATGCGAATACTTTTGTTTCTACTGTGTAAAATGACCTTTTGTATTTTGCAAAATTGTCAGTTTTGTATTCAAATAAAACTTTACACCTAATGATAGTGAATATGAATTTGATTTACATATTACACATACGGCACGCACACACACACACACACACACACACACACACACACACACACACACACACAAACACACACACATACATACACACACACACATATAACCACACAAAACAGTTGTCCGGTAGAGTTCAGGGACGTGTGTGTGTGTGTGTGTGTGTGTGTGTGTGTGTGTGTGTGTGTGTGTGTGTGTGTGAGTGTGTGTGTGTGATTAGCCCACCACTGTGTGAGTGACACATTAGCTCTACAATTCCCAGAAGTGGTGAGCAGCAGAAATCCATCACACAGATAACAAGAGAGGAAACCTCTCCAAGTCTCATACCTTCTTCACCCTGAAACTCCCAGCTGGGCTTCCTGTCCTCTCACACATTGAGAGAAAAGCTTTTCCTAAAAAAACACCATGTCTTAAGATCTTTCACTCTTAACTCTTTCAAAATTTAAACGCCAAGTTGTAACATCAAATACAAATAATGAAACTATGAATACCACATGTAGCTATGGAAACGTGATGATGTCAGCCTGCATTTCCATACCAAGCTCTGAGTACAACTACTGCCTGTGCAATGCACATGTTCAAATCCCCACCTTCAAAAAAACCTTCAAAACCATAAATACTCCTACAAAAAAAACCTTTAGAATTACAACTGAATAGCCCCCCACACACACACACACACACAAAATTTGGAACCACAGTCATTTTTCCCCACCAAAATCTCTATATATTGATATAGCACTTCTTTAAAACAACGTATACAAAGTGCTTCAGAGAAGATCGTTTTATCATTTATTGTTTGGAAAATGTAGCATTATATACACTGGTTTCTTCTAAGCATGTGGGAAAAATCTACACGTGTTCATAAGGCAGAACACAAAACTGGGGAAAAACATTTCAGTCTGGCAGGGACGCCTGGAGGTAAACCAGAATCACGTACTGTGTGTAATGCACAATCGCTGTCACTAGGGGGTGCAATTTCCCCAAACTTTAGAAGAAGGATATAAGTAATGACAGGACCTGGTTTGTTGCTTTGCACTACAGTGTTGAGTGAAAAGTAATGTTTGTATTTTGGTTTAAATTACATATTTTAATTAAATATTTAAGCATGTAATTAATATTAATATATTTATATTAAATTATTACTATATTGTGGTAAATGGAACCCTGCAAAACACTGGCAGAGCATGTAAAATTCCATCCCAGAATACTCTACTAAAGTGAACGTTTATCTCATACACCCACACACCTCTCTTTACACACCCAGCTGAGGTATAATTCAGAAATGTTTAGGTCACATGTCCAAACAAGCAGCATCAGAACAAACTTGGTGCATGGAAGGCAGGGAGGTGAGAGTGTGTCCCCTCATCACCACATCAACTCAGCCCTACTAACCCCACCTCAGCCCTCCTTACAGGTGTGCTAACCCCACCTCAGCCCTCCTTACAGGTGTGCTAACCCCACCTCAGCCCTCTATACAGATGTACTAACCCCACCTCAGCCCTCCATACAGGTGTATTAACCCCACCTCGGCCCTCCATACAGGTGTGCTAACCCCACCTCAGCCCTCCATACAGGTGTGCTAACCCCACCTCAGCCCTCCATACAGGTGTACTAACCCCACCTCAGCCCTCCATACAGGTGTACTAACCCCACCTCAGCCCTCCATACAGGTGTGCTAACCCCACCTCAGCCCTCCATACAGGTGTACTAACCCCACTTCAGCCCTCCATACAGGTGTGCTAACCCCACCTCAGCCCTCCATACAGGTGTACTAACCCCACCTCAGCCCTGCATACAGGTGTGCTAACCCCACCTCAGCCCTGCATACAGGTGTACTAACCCCACCTCAGCCCTCCATACAGGTGTACTAACCCCACCTCAGCCCTCCATACAGGTGTACTAACCCCACCTCAGCCCTGCATACAGGTGTGCTAACCCCACCTCAGCCCTGCATACAGGTGTACTAACCCCACCTCAGCCCTCCATACAGGTGTACTAACCCCACCTCATCCCTCCATACAGGTGTACTAACCCCACCTCAGCCCTCCATACAGGTGTGGTAACCCCACCTCAGCCCTCCATACAGGTGTGCTAACCCCACCTCAGCCCTCCATACAGGTGTACTAACCCCACTTCAGCCCTCCATACAGGTGTGCTAACCCCACCTCAGCCCTCCATACAGGTGTACTAACCCAACCTCAGCCCCCCATACAGGTGTACTAACCCTTCCTCATCCCTCCATACAGGTGTACTAACCCCACCTCATCCCTCCATACAGGTGTACTAACCCCACCTCCATACAGGTGTACTAACCCCACCTCATCCCTCCATACAGGTGTACTAACCCCACCTCATCCCTCCATACAGGTGTGCTAACCCCACCTCATCCCTCCATACAGGTGTGCTAACCCCACCTCAGCCCTCCATACAGGTGTACTAACCCCACATCATCCCTGATGTGTGCCAGCTACAGCAAATATGTAAATTTACTGTCTAAAAATAGGTAATAAAGATTTTCATTACTTAAACATGTGGAAAACACTCTTCTCCAGAGCGATGTGCTCTGGAGTGACGTGTGACAGTGTGTGTGTGAGGTTGGGGTGTTTAGCACCATGCTTCACCTGCCTCACCAGATGACAAACGTGACGTAACACATACAAACACTTTTTTAGAAATGGTTTTTAGAAGCATCTTGTAGGTGTGCAGTTAGAGATTTTAGTTGAGTGCGTGCTGTGTGCACATCCTCCTCAACAGGACCACCGCTGACTGGATGCTTAGTGTATCTGATAAGTTCTGGAGTTTTGTAGCATATAAGACATGTGTACCTACCACAGTGGTCAGTCAGTGTAGGTGGTCAGCAGATGTCAACAATAAAGTAGGTGGTGAGTGTCTGTGACAGGGAAGACCAGAGGGGAAGCTGCTCTTAAAGCTGCCAGCTGAACAAATGGAACAACTGTGACCGATGCACAATGAACCCTCCGGAAGACATACATGCACATGCATGTACACGTGTGTTTTCCCGGTTCATATGTCAGCACTCTTAATGGGGCACCTGTAAGCGCTACAGCTGCCTTTTCTGGTCCATGTTATTCACACGCTCACGACTGCTGGGCAGGAGGACACCGTGTCATGAGAGCCTCTTCCCAGGGGTAGATGCCCCGCCTAGTGTGTGTGTGTGTCTGTGTGTGTGATGTACATCTACAGTGTTTGGCAGACACCCTTTTCCAGAGTGACTTGCACATTTACCAGTTCAGCTGTACGTGTTTCCTTCAGGAGCTGCTGACCTTGGATGTGTGAGCTCCCTCCTCCCTCCTCCACCAGCTGAGCTACAGGAACAGTTTTATATAAATCTCACCATTCTGCCTCTGCGCAGTGTCCACAGTATGGGTTAATACTGGCTGAAGTGTGTCCAGCATGGGTTCGTACTGGCTGACTGGTCAGATAGCAGTTGCTGTGCTTTACTACCATGTGAGCAGGGACCAGCTGACCAACATGAGCAGTGGAGGAGAGTCAAACGTCACACAGCACACAGGGGTCATTACTGTGCCCTCACGTCAATTCCTAATTAATGTTGCCGTGGAGACCAGCACACACACAAACACGCAAACATATTTGTCACTTGTTTCCACTCCATGTCTGCATGTCCAGTCCAGACACTTTCACACACTTTGTCACCCCTTTTGGTGTACAAGGTACTGAACTCACCCAAATTTAAATGGCTTGCATCCAACGATCTGGACAGAAGCGATTACCACAGATAATCTTAGGACTTTGACGTGACGTGTTTTAAGATTTTTTGATTGAAACCTTAATTAAATAGATGGATGCACACAACGGGCTGTGTGTGATAACAGTATAGTACTTAAAAGTGTTAATAAATAATTAAAAGTGTTAATAAATACTTAAAAGTGTTAAATGTATTGTACGTGTGCACTTTAATTGCTTAATGACATAAAAGAAATGTAGTTAAAACAGGGATTTCCCCTTTCAGCTAGAATACATAGTCTACTGCAATAACGCATGAAAACATACAAGAATGTGAATGATGTTACTGTACTTGTACTGTTACTGTGTCTTTTCTACTAAACAGTGACTATAAACAGAAAAAACAACCCTTGATTTACTAAAGACTCTCAGAATGGGGCGTTTAAGGGTAATGACAAATTAATGTACAAAATCGCTAAGTATGAATGTGATGCTGATGTATGTGATGGTGGTGTGTGTGATGGCGGTGTGTGATGGCGGTGTGTGATGGCGGTGTGTGATGGCAGTGTGTGATGGTGGTGTGCGTGATCGTAGTGTATGTGATGGTGGTGTGTGTGATGGTGGTGTGTGCGATGGTGGTGTGTGCGATGGTGGTGTGTGTGATGGTGTTGTGTGCGATGGTGGTGTGTGTGATGGTGTTGTGTGTGATGGTGGTGTATGTGGTGTGTGTGATGGTGGTGTGTGTGATGGTGGTGTATGTGGTGTGTGTGATGGTGGTGTGTGTGATGGTGGTGTATGTGGTGTGTGTGATGGTGGTGTGTGTGATGGTGTTGTATGTGATGGTGTTGTGTGTGATGGTGGTGTGTGCGATGGTGGTGTGTGCGATGGTGGTGTGTGTGATGGTGTTGTGTGTGATGGTGTTGTATGTGATGGTGTTGTATGTGATGGTGTTGTGTGTGATGGTGGTGTGTGTGATGGTGTTGTATGTGATGGTGGTATATGTGATGGTGGTGTATGTGATGGTGTTGTGTGTGATGGTGGTGTGTGTAATGATGGTGTGTGCGATGGTGGTGTGTGCAATGGTGGTGTGTGTGGAGTATGTGATGGTGGTGTGTGTGATGGTGGTGTGTGTGATGGTGTGTGTGATGGTGGTGTGTGCGATGGGTGCAGCAGTGAAGACAGTGAGTAAGTTTACATTTTTGGTATGATAATAGCTGTGGATTTTAAATGAGATGGCAATGTACAACATATTGTAAAGACTGCACACGAAAGGCTGTACTTAGAAAGTTACAGTTCATAAGGTCTGGACATGTTCTGGTTCTGTGAGGCTGGATTCACTTTCTCCATGACAACAGGGTCTAAGCGACTAACCTGTTTGTAAAAGTGTCAGAGACTGAGATAAAAACTCCATCTGAGATGCCCCGTCACACTCTGCCATCATTATCTCAACGTACAAATCCTTTGTACAGCTGGAATTAGCACCAAGCATCCCCCCACCCTGAATTACACTCCCAGAGCTTCCGCCTTCCAGTAGGACGTTTAGATCTGTTCTGGGACGGAGCACTCTAAAAGGGCCAAGCTTCCCGAGGTTAGCCAGTTCCTAAACAATGATTTGAATTGAACAAATAAACATACAACACCTTCCTACCACACTCGGAAAGGTTGTGTGTTGTTGATTTGACGCATTTTCTGCTGATCTTAGAATGAATGTTATTCTTTTAACTCCGCATTTCCTGGACAGATGGGCACTAAAGGTGTGTTAAGAGCCTCATGTTTCATATGGATTACACATTGTAAGACTGTACCACTGTTATCTTATTTTATTTTACTCATGTTGTTATTTTTATTTGGCTGACGATGACCTCGGGATTTTTAATGTGTATTATGCGAATGTTTATTAATGTTAAAGTAACACCAGGGAAAATTCCAAACACTAATGGCAGATAAAGTATGTCATTTCTTTAGTGAGGAAGGTTTAATATATCATACGGCTTCATTCTGCCCTTCATAACGCAGAAGACTCGGCCTAGAGAGGAGAGCGCGACTGCATGACCAGCCGCCTGAATTCTGAATTACATTTGGAGTCCTCGCGCTGTGCGTTAGGGACTCGTGCGCAGCGAATGAGCGTGTCCGCGAGGAGGAGTGCGCTCCGCGGACGCGCCAGTAGGCGGGAGGCTCGGCTGCTGTGGGTTCCGTCCATCCGTTCGCCTTTTAGCGCTTTCAAGCGTTTGGAACGAAGCCTCGTGTCTCGCAGAGCTCATTCCCTTCGTCCACAAAATGTCTCGAGGAATCGCACGACCTTGAGAGATTTCTGGTTGCATTTCTTTGGCGACAGATCGTTTAGCGCCACGGAGGAAGTGATGTGTTTGGTATGTGAGTATAAAGCAGGCGCAGTAGGGGACGTCGCGCGGTGAGAGTCCGCTGGCGTTTACAGACCTCGGAAACCAGGCGCGTTCAACCGCACGGGAGCTCTTCCTGCAGCTGGGTAAGTCGCTTAGTTCTGCTCCTCAGATGCGTTGCGCTGCGCCCCTCCAGAACTGGACCACATGTAATCGATGTCCAGATCCAGTCCATGTTGGTTATAACTGGGCTCAGAAAGTCCTGTATGTTCCTGTTAACATGTCCGGAGAGGGAACCTACCAAACTGGAGCGGTCTGAAGGACCACAGCCCGTACTAGCGGGGGTTCACTGCCCAGTGTGTCTTTACCTCAGAAGTGTTTGGGTCTCACTGGCCTGGTTCTTCATCTTCTCTCGGGACGTAAATTCTTCTTTGTTTTGGATGTTGGTTCTTTTTCTTTTTCCTCAGATACACTATCATTTTTCATGTACACCCCTTATTCAAAACTGTTAATTTAGTCTCGTACCCTACTCTGCGCGCTACAACGGGGTCTCGTGCTCCGCCTCGCGCGTCTACAGGTGCGGGATGGAAGCCACGCCCAATTCCGTACCGCCGCCCCTCACCCACCCAGAACAAACAAGGTTTAAATTCATGAGATTGTCATTTATGGACATATTATCCGTTTTTGGCTGCTTGCTAAACTGTCGGTAATTTGATAAGCTTAAATAGTCATTTTAAATAATGTTACTGCAAAGAACCTTAGAACTTTAGCGTAATCTTAGACTAAATTGCAGTGAAAATGAAAAGTCACCATATTTTATTTGGTGTACAATAAAAACTGGCCAATAATCATTAACACATCAAGATAATCGCATATTTTTATTTAGCAATTTTGCAACAATGTCCTAAACATGATAAAATCTAAAAACAGTATATTGCAATATTGTTTTACATTGTATATGATATGGTATATTATTATATTGTATATTTTATACTGTATATTAAATTGGATATTGTATTGGATATTATATAGGGTATTGTATTGTAGGCCTATATTACATTAAGTGTTGGTAGATATTTTTATAGCCTCCCTTATGGTAATCCCAGATAATAAATTGTCATAGTGGTCTAGGACGAATGTTTCAGTGGTGGTCTATGGTAATGTTTTAAATGGTTGTATAGGGTTAATGTTTTAAATGGTGGTTGGGTTAATGTTTAATGGTGGTCTAAGGTTAATGTTTTAATTGTGGTCTATGGAAATGTTTTAAATGGTTGTCTAGGGTTAATGTTTCAAATGATGATCTATGGTTAATGTTTTAATGGTAGTCTGGGATTAATGTTTTAAATGGTGGTCTAGGGTTTATGTTTTAATGGTAGTCTGGGGTAAATGTTTTAAATGGTGGTCTAGGGTTTATGTTTTAATGGTAGTCTGGGGTTAATGTTTTAAATGGTGGTCTAGGGTTTATGTTTTAATGGTAGTCTGGGGTTAATGTTTTAATGGTTGTGGATGATCCTGAAGCTGCAGTCCAGGCTGAAGCTGGTCTCCCAGTGGCAGTCAGGTTTCAGCCCAGTGTAACATCTGCCAGTCTAAACTACTTCAGGCTGTGAGTGAAAATGAGAAGAATGCTATTACTTGCTGGATCTCTAATTTTTTTTTCTCTCTCTCTCTCTTTCTCTCTGCCTCTCTCTCTCACTTTCTCTCTCTCTGTCTCTTTGCTTCTCTCTCTCTCTCGCTCGCTCTTTCTGTAGTTCCAGCTTTCCTGCTGCAAGTGCATCTTGTTCTAAACCACCTCAAACACCAGTGACATCTTCTCCAAAGCCAGTGAGTACTGTGTGTGTGTGTGTGTGTGTGTGTGTGTGTGTGTGTGTGTGTGTGTGTGTGTCTCCATGTTTGTGCATCTTGTCATGAGTGATAAAGTGTTGCGTAGTTGCTGTTATCAGTTACCAAAAGTAAGAAACTTCACTGTTAGTGATTCAGAGAACACAAAACCATCTGTGCTCTCTCTGACAGTGTGCAGAGGTGTGGGGCTGTGTGGGGCCCTGAGGCCAATATGTAGAGGTGTGGGGCTGTGTGGACTTGTGCCTTGTGGATGGCATACAAGCAGAGGAACTGCATTGATCAGTATCTTTAGCTTGTGACCACTGAAGAACCATGGCCTGTGTAGGCATGTCGTGTGGGTGGTGTTATGGCATGTGTGGGTGTGTCTTGTGGGTGGGGTTATGACATGGGTGGGGTTTATGGTATGTGTGCATATGTCCTGTGGGTGGGGTTATGGCATGAGTGGGTGTGTCGTGTTGGTGGGGTTATAGCCTGTGTGGGTGAGTTATCAAGCATCTGTCACTCTCTACCATCACGCCAGTCTTCCTGGCTTGGTCACGCCTCCTTCTGCTCTCCTTCCAGCGGATGAGGACGCCCCCTCCGCGTGCCACATAGACGGTCTCACGTTTGGCACCTGCCCATTTAACTGGCTGAGATGCCACAGTAGGAAGCACTGTGCCAGGGAGTACATGTTGATGAAACTGATCTGTTCAGGTAAGGCACCGACGCTTTTTCCGGGGATAACGGTTTTGTGTTCCCCACCGTTCCTCAGCCTTCCTCACCCTGCCATTCCACTCCAGTTTTCTGTCCTGTTGCGAGTTGAGGAGGAATACTCAATTTGTGCATTTTCTTGGTTCTTTCTGCAGTGTGTATGTGAGTTCCAGCTGTAACAGAATACACACATTTCCTGATGACAGGTTCAGAAGCTTGAATTCCATTTCCTGTTTTATTCTGAGATATAAACAAGCTTAACTATAGTTGGCCAGGTTGGGGTCATGGCAGAAACCATGGCAACAAGGTAGTGGTGTGGTGAGTAGTCCTCTCTTCTCCCTGCTTTTAAAAACAGAGATGGAGACAGAAAGGGATTTAACCTGCACTTAACCTTAACACTTAACCTAGGTAACCTAACTTATCCTTTAGTTAACTTAACCTAACCCATAGTTAACCTGACTTAACCCTTAGGCTATGCTTAGACACACAAAAGGCCAAGTGTCTGTGTCTTCAGGTTATGAGCTGTCTGGGTCCAAGCAGGTGTGATCCCAGTGAACTGTTTTGCAGCTGAGCTGAACACACAACCTTGTAAAATGACGTTGCTATGTCATTAGCTGCCTTGATCACGGAGACTCTAGCAGGAATGTGAGGGACAGGAAACGCTGCCTGTGGTCATTTCTTTATCACAAACGGATCTTTCACCATAACACTTTTATTACATTGGTGTTGTCCAGTGTGCACACTCAAGCCCTGTGGAAACACGTCAGCAGGACATTATGTAAGTTTTCCATCTCTGAAATCGGATCTTATTTGCTAAATGGCCTCTCAGCTTCTGGAACATCTGGCTAAAGAACACAGTGTCCCCTCGGCCATGCGGCGTTTACGCCTGCTGCTAATACCACCTGACCTTTCACTAAACTGTTTGCAGACAGGGGCGATTGTGTCTGCTAACGGCAGCCATGACAGAAGCTGCTGCCATCAGAAGTCTGATGAACAGGAAGCTGCCACACTGTTTAACCCCCAGCTCAGCGCAGCTCTGCAGAGGAGCCAGGAACACTGCAGCAGCACTCAAAGGCAGATGAGCACGCTGACATTTTAGCGAACATGCCAGTTTGGAAGTCTGATTGCTTTTAGTCGCTACGTCTCCACTGTGCTTTGGTCAAGATGCTGTGACATTAATGAAGGTTTAATGTGGTTAACGTGCATCGTTTTGAATGAGGACTGGCTCCGTGCTATCACTGCCTCTCAGTCAGGGCTCCAGCACAGAATAACGCACTGAACTCACGCTCATATATAATTCATAATTCATCTGTCTCACACCTGAAATGTCAGAAGAGCCTCAGCGTTGCTGCAGCCTTAGCAAAAAGAGGAGGGGCTAGCCACGGAGGGTGGGGCTGTGATAGAAGGGCGGAGCTATTTGGCTGGTTCCATTGTGGTGATTCATAGTGTGTGTGAGCAGTGTGTGTGAGCAGATTCATAATGAGCAGTGTGTGTTTGCAACGTTGTGTGACTTTTTGTAGTGTGTGTTTGCAGTATTGTAGTGTGTGGTTGTAGTGTGTTTGCAGTATGTATTTGGAGTGTTGTGTAATAGTTATCATTGTGTTGTGTTACTGTGTCTTAGCCTGTGGCTCTATGTGTGATAACTAGGGGGCGCTCTGAACACACAAGCACCATCTTCCATTAGCACTGCCGCCCTCTTCTGATGTCTGGGTGGAGTGACGTCTGGGTTGTACCATCTCCTGATGTCTGGGTGGAGTGACGTCTGGGTTGTACCATCTCCTGATGTCTGGGTGGAGTGACATCTGGGTTGTACCATCTTCTGATGTCTGGGTGGAGTGACGTCTGGGTTTTGGTCTATGGCTCTATGGTCCATGTAGAATTCTGTGTGGTTGCAGTTGTAATGTCTTTGTAGAATGTGTAGCATACAGTAATTTTACTGTAATTAAAAGCAGCCCTGTGAAGGGTAGAATTAATATTTCTGCCTGGATTTACAAATTATGACCAAATTAAATAATGGTGTTAATAATTCAGGGATTTGCAGGTCCTGGTGTGATCTCAGCCCTTGATGTCACAGACATATAAAGGGATTTTCTAACTCCCATTTGGCCTGTTTTGTTCTGGTCTTTTCTCCAACGTTTCTAACACAAGAAGGGCTGGAGGTTTGGTGAATATTAACGACACCACTGGCAGCCTGAACACATCAGTCTACTCACGCCAGTGTAGTTTTAGAAAGGAGCAATTGGCTTTTAAATAGTTGTTTAGAGATCAAATATTCCTTTGTACATTGTTAGATGAAATATAATACGTAAGATGTTTACCTGAGCATGCTGGGCTGATGCACAGAACACTGGCTGCTCTGTCATTGTCTCTGTTTCTGTCAGTGTTAAAGTATATTATAGTAATTATATATTAAAATATATTACAGTATATTATACATTAAAGTATATTAGAGTATATTATATAAAGGTATATAACATATTAAAGTGTATTAGAGTGTATTATGTATGAAAGTATATTACATATTTAAATATATTACAGTGTATTATATATTAAAGTATATCACACTTTCATCATTCAAATTTCCCTTATTTCTTTAATATCTGCACCATTAATAACTATCTAAATTTTACTCAATGTTTTCATAAGGTCTTTCCCTTCTGTTAGTATTAGTTGCTGGTAGTCTTCTTGGTGACCAATCTTCCAGTGTACAGTACCTTCCAGTGTTCAGTACCTACTAGTATTCATCATTAGTACCTTCCAGTGTCCAGTATTGTTCTCACAACCCAAATGATCACACTTGACTTTCAACGAATTCTGTTAAAAATGGATAAAAATGCCATTTTCAGGTTTCATTTTCTCCTTGCATAACCATGTATATGTATGAGATGTGAGTGAGTGTGTGTGGGGGGGGGGGGGGACGCAGCATCACAGAGTCAGCAGTGTGTGGTGTAGGAGTGTTGCAGTGAAAAATGGAGCAGGTTTCAATCATGTGGGTGTTTAGTTTCATCTTATTTTGTCTTATGAGGAGGTCAGTGGTCCTGCATCACTGTGACATCAGTGTGACATCACTCACGGTCTGTATGTTCAGGTTAACTCAGCAACGTCAGGGCTATTAAGGATAAGTGGAGCATTAAGTAATGAAACTATATAGAGACTTCAAATATTATTATTTAATTTGCAGCCAGCAATTGAAATTTTCATTAAACATTTGAGTGATTTTTAAAAATCAAATAAAAAATTGCATCACTAAGAGAGGACTGGGTTTGTTATATGCATACAAGTGTACATATAAATGTACATATAAATATTCTGCAAATAGACGGGTCTTCAGTTTGCATTTGAAGACCGCAAGGGACTCTGCTGTCCGGACAGCAAGTGGGAGTTCATTCCACCATATTGGAGCCAGAACAGAAAATAGTGCAGTGTTCAGCTCTGTGCAGTGTTCAGCTCTGCATCAGTGGATGTAGTGTGCAGTGGTCAGCTCTGTATCAGTGGCTGCAGTGTGCAGTGGTCAGCTCTGTATCAGTGGCTGCAGTGTGCAGTGGTCAGCTCTGTATCAGTGGCTGCAGTGTGCAGTGGTCAGCTCTGTATCAGTGGCTGCAGTGTGCAGTGGTCAGCTCTGTATCAGTGGCTGCAGTGTGCAGTGGTCAGCTCTGTATCAGTGGTTGCAGTGTGCAGTGGTCAGCTCTGTATCAGTGGCTGTAGTGTGCAGTGGTCAGCTCTGTATCAGTGTATCAGTGGCTGTGCTGTGCCTGCCCTCACATGCTCCCTGTGGCTGGTGACTCTCACTCCTGTCTGTCACAGAGTTTGTGCCGTGGAGGTGGTGATCAGAGCTTTGTAACTGTGTTACATTACCGTGACGGTGTTCGCGGATCCTAATGCAGTGTGAGTAGGCCAGCTTCAGGATGCTTCAGGACACTCAGTTGGGGATAATGGCAGGAAAATCCTGTGGAAATGCGCCACGGACTTGGTTCGTCTGGCTCACTAACACCCTGCAGATGTGGATAATGCAGCCTCCTGCTGTAAACCTCCCTTGCCGGGGCTGCAAGACTGAGACAGACAAGTTGAAACGCTCAGGTCCCTGAAATGTGGGCTAAAGGAAACAGGGACAGGCTTTGAAATGGATGCCTTCCATAATCTGCAGTTCTCTGTGAGAGAGAGAGAGAGAGAGAGAGAGAGAGAGAGAGAGGGCGAGAGAGAGAGAGAGAGAGAGAGAGAGAGAGAGAGAGAGAGAGAGAGAGAGAGACCTCAGAGCTGCTTTAAACCCTCACTACCCAGAGACTAGGGAGGGTTTTCTGTTCTTTTAATTTTTTTCATTTGTTGTTTTTTAAAAACATTTCTCACTGCTGTTTACAAACATGTATCTTATAGATCTGAATTGATGAGCACAGGGTGTGGAGGACATCACACACTAAACAACTCATCCATGTTTGCTGCACTCTGGTGACATGTCCTTTAAAAGGTCGCCAGCACTCAGCCAAGGCTGGAATAAGACAGGACATCTGGGAAATGTTTGGCTCCGGTACATGCTGACAGTAATGCAAGGCATTGTGGTACTAAAGGTGTGTAGTATTAAGGTCATGTGACCTCAGGAGAAGAAGGAGTGCAGCAGAAGTGGGAAGGTAGAGAGGCGTTTAAAGATAACACCATCTCATTCCTGACACACGACTGATATCAGTGTGGAAGTGTGTGAACCTCATCTGGCTTTAATGGACTGTATAGGAGCTGAGTCAACACTTTGAACAGTTACTGTGAACAGGAGGAACCGCTTGGGAAGCAGAAATGAGCACAAGGCTGGATTAGACTGCTGTATTAGACGTGTCGTTTTCAGCATATTTGCTGGATTAGATGTGTCATTCTCTTCATATCTTACGCACACACACACACACACTTCAGACACTAGCTGTTACACACACACACACACACTTCAGGCACTAACTGTGACACACACACACACACTTTAGACACTAGCTGTAACACACTCTTTTCGAATACCCTTCAGATGCTGTGCACATAAATCTGTTCCAGGACTCTTCAACAGTCTGAAACAGTGCCTGTGCGGTGACTGTGCTACACACTCCAGAACAGGATAACACTCACACCTCCACGTCCTGGTCTAGCCGAATACCCAGCTGGTGATTGGTGAGTGTGGAGAGACACACAGGCAGGGCCCCGCCTCCATGAGTAGTAGCCGGGTAGGACTGAGCTTCTCTGTGATCCAGTATGACCCAGATATCTGTCTCCCTGAGCCTCATCCAGCTTCCACACCGTGCTCTGCTTCCTGTTATGTGCCTTGAATTAATGCGCCTGTTAATCTACATTACAAATGAACACAGTAATTCATCTTAGTGATGTATTTATGCATGATTTATACATATCTGTGTGTGTGTGTGTGTGTGTGTGTGTGTGTGTGTGTGTGTGTGTGTGTGCGCACGCGCGTGCAACTGATGTCCCATAGCTTTAGTGATGATGCTATATTTTGCCCTTGAACTAGAAACCAGGAAGAGGCAAGTGCCTGAAAGTGCCATAGACAGAGTGAGGTAAGCAGTGTGTGTAGGGTGTCACGGTTAGTCGCTCCCTGCTTCCATGTTCCGTTTTTTCTCTGTCTTGTGTATTTTAGTTCCATTCCGTAGTTTCGTTTTCTCCGCCCCTCGTTTGATTTTCCACACCTGTCCCTCGTTTCTAGTCTTGTGACGTTTAAGCCCTGCCTTGTTCCCTGTGTCTTGGCTGTTCATTGTGTTTGGTTTAATATTTGAATGGTTGCGTTTGTGTTAGAATGTATTGGATGTATGTAAGCCCGTCTTTGTTTTGTAGCCTCTGTTTAGGTTAGCCTGTTTAATACTAGCCGTTTTGCTTTTCCTTACCTTCGTATGTTACTTCTTAGTTTCTGTTCTAGCCTGCTTTCCCTGTATGCCTTTGTGTGCTTTGGTTTGTGTTTCCTAGTCTTCGTTATCCCAGCCCTTGTTTTGTTTATCATGTATCCTCGTACTCTCCATGTTGCTCTATAACCCTGGACTACCCTAATGACTACGACTCTGGATTTGTCCCTAATAAATCTCACTCTTCTCTGCACATGCGTCCACCTCCTTACCACTAAATGTTCCGCAGGGTGAGCGTGTGTATGGTGAGGTGAGCAGTGCTGGACAGTGTGTGAAGATGGGAGCTGCTGTCTTACTGCATTGTGCTGAACACAGACAGGAGTAGACGCTCACAGCACACAGACTGCACTTGCCCTGTGAGAATGACTTGGGTAATCCATTACTCATGCCTGTCCTTTGATCTTGTGAAGGGCTGTTTTTCTCATCAAGGTTTGACCAACCTACACAGAGGGATGTGTTGGCTATTAATGTCTGCAGCACCTAATAAAGTCCAGTACTGTCCAGTTTAGACCTAACAGCATGTAGCCCAGACACACTAAAGAAACATGGCAGGTCAATCTGTTGGCAGACGTACAACAACAAAATTGGTTAAAAACTTCAGCAGCCGCAGTTGCGAGAGAGGCAGTGGTGTGTGTGTGTGTGTGTGTGTGTGTGTGTGTGTGTGTGTGGAGGCTTGTTTGGACTTCAGACCATCATGTTTCATTAGCAATAAAGACATTGCTAGTCAGTTTAATGTAATACTGCTTGTAAGCTGTCAGGCATCATGAATCCCTCATGTAGGTGCATTTGTCCTGCTGTTGAAGGTGAATTGCAGAGGAGTGGAGCTGAGAATATGTGTGACACATACACCACGCACACACCATAGACTGACCACACGCCAAACACTGACCACACACACCACGCACATGGCATAGACTGACCACACACACCACGTACACGCCAAACACTGACCACACACACCATGCGCACGCCATAGATTGACCACACACACCACACACACGCCAAACACTGACCACACACACCACGTAATACACCAAAACTGACCACACACACCACGTAATACGCCAAACACTGACCCCACACACTGACCACACACACCACGTAATACGCCAAACACTGACCACACACACCACGTAATACGCCAAACACTGACCACGCACATGCCACACACTGACCACGCACATGCCAAACACTGACCACACACACCACTCACACACTATAAACATACTACCACACATCACTCACACACTATAGACCGACCACACACACATCACTCACACTCTTTAGACTGACCACACACATCACTCACACTATAGACTGACTACCACACATCACTCACACACTATAGACTGACCACCACATACCACTCACACACTATAGACTGAGCACAGACACCACTCACACACTATACTGACCACCAAACATCACTCACACAGTATAGACTGACCACACACACATCACTCACACAGTATAGACTGACCACGCACATCCCCCCACATCACACACCCCTGCCCCACTCCACTTGTCCAGTAATATGCTTCATTCTGGTATCTTTGGCAACACAGCTGTGTGGGGAGCTGGTGGGAGAGCTGCTCTAGCTTTGAGTTTAGAGAACATCAGTAGTGTAGCGACGGCTGTGTAACGAGGGGCGTAAACGAGGATCTTCTGCACTTAACCAGACCCACTAGCAGGCAATTCTCTCCAATCTGACCTGCAGGAGATGAAACTTTGACTTGTCTAACAGATCCTTTATGCCACTGATGATTTTAGGATGTGATTTAGTGGGTTGTTTCAGTTTAACATTAGAACCTAAATTATGCAAATGAAAAGGGATGCGGACCCTGAACACGGGTGTCTCCATCAGGGTCTCCACTCCCACAGTGAATCACTTAAAACAGAATTACACAGCCATACTCCACCTGCACGTAACCTCTGCTGCACAGCCCAGGATTCCTTCAGGATTGTGAAGGACCCACCAATCCCAACAATAGGCTCCTCTCTCTGTTGAGGTCAGGGAAGTGCTTTCGCTCCCTGAAGACTAACACAGAGAGACTGAAGAGGAGCTTCTTCCTGCAGGCCATTCGGGTCCTGAATCAGGGCAACTGATGAACTGATGGAACTACTCTGTGTTCTCTGGGTATGATGTCCACAATAACATCATAAAAACTGTAAATTGTAAATTGTAAAAATGGGAAATTGTACATTGTGTATATATAGATGAATGTATAATATGTATCATTACATATTTATTTATTCATCAAACAACATCCATTTCCCTGTATTTCCCTGTATCTCTTCTCGGCTTGGACAGAACAGTTACAAAAGCATTTCACTGCCAGTTATACCATGTATGACTATGTATGTGACATAAACTTTGAACATTGAACAGCCGTGGTCCCGTCTCTCATCCCTTAAATCCCCGGAAGCACTTCCATGTGTCTCCGTTTTCCAGCGTCTCTGACCTCATTCACCGAGCAGCTGAGCCCCAGACACAGTGACTCAGGCACAGTGCTGTCTATGGCTACAATGAACCCAGTACACACCATGACACTATTAACATGTCAGACTGTAACAGAGGCATGCCGTGGGTGCACCGTGCAGACGGAGGGGGGGTCGGGGGGGGGGGGGGGTACTGATGGCCCAAAATATACCTACTGTACCTGAGAGCACAAAAGGGCTTTGTGGGACTGCAGTGTGGGTGGATGGCAGAAACATTAGTGGACGAAACCCAGACAAAATGGGTTGTGTGGGAGGGGTCACGGGAAGGTCGTGGAGGGGTCGTGTTAGAGGGAGACAGCAGCTGGCTTGAGGACTGCACTCATGTCAGCTGTGGTTTAGAGGTCATGCTACACTGATAAACATTAACTAGAGAAGAAGGAAAGATTCTTGTGACATTTATTCAGTGCTAATTGCGCGTGTGTGTGTGTGTGTGTGTGTGTGTGTGTGTGTGTGTGTGTGTGTGTGTGTGTGTGTGTGAGGGAGAGAGAGAGAGAGAGACGGTATTCCCCCAACCCCCCCATCCCTTTTTATCTCTCCACATATGACCTTCTCACATCTCTTTCTCTTTCCTCCCTTCCTCTCCGATCCATATTCCATTGTACGGTGGGTGTGTGTGTGTGTGTGTGTGTGTGTGTGTAGTAAGCTCGAATCAGAGCAGCCCCATCCATGAGTATCCTGACTGCAGGGACAGGGCCAGTGAGCCCAGCTTGCTGGTGTCCCCGCTGGTGGTGGCTGGTATTGTCATCGGTCTGGTGCTCTTTCTCTCCTGCGTCACCATCATTGTGGGCAGCCTGCGTAAGGACAGCCGTTTGCGCAACCCTCACCTGCCCTCCAGCTACGGTCAGTACCACAGAGGATAGTACAGTACAGTGATGTGTAGTATAGTATCGTGTAGTATAGTGTAGTACTGTATTGTATTGAAATTAGCATGACAGAAGACTAACCACACTAGGATTTACATGTACGTGTGGGAAGTATGTGAAATGTGTGCAGTGAATAACAGTGTCATATCAATGGTAGATCAACTGCCTACAGGTATACAGGTATACACACACAGGTGGTGGAGTCACTGTGAGGTGGTGGTGTTCCCTACAGCTCCAGACGCCTTCTCGTACGGTGGCTCAGTCGGAGAGCTGAGGTCCAGTTGCTTGGACGAGTTCCCGCCTGCCTTTCACTTTGATTCCTACCTGGAGACGCTTTCCCAGATCAACATCATGTATCCAGACTCTCCCCCTCAGTAAGTGATCTCACTCTGCTCTGTCCACTGGACTTTTCTACAATACCTAACACTATGACCCTATAACCCTAACCCTAATGCTATAACCATAACCCAAACTCTAACCCTAATCTAACCCTAACCCTAATCCTAATGCTATAAGACTAACCCTAACTCTAACCCTAATCCTAATGCTATAACCCTAACCCTAACCCTAATCCTAATGCTATAACCCTAACCCTAGCCCTAAGATTAACTCTAACCCTAACCCCAACCCAATAATCCTAACCCTAATCTTAATGCTATAACCCTAACCCCAACCCAATAACCATAACCCAATAACCCTAACCCTAATCCTAATAACTCTAACCCTAATCCTAATGCTATAACCCTAACCCTAACCCTAAGATTAACTCTAAACCTAACCCCAACCCAATAATCCTAACCCTAATCTTAATGCTATAACCCTAACCCCAACCCAATAACCCTAACCCTAATCCTAATGCTATAACCCTAACCCTAACCTTAACCCTAACCCTAACTCCAACCCAATAACCCTAACCCTAATCTTAATACTATAACCCTAACCCTAATCCTAATGCTATAACCCTAACCCTAACTCTAACCCTCACCTTAGCCCTAGCCCTAACCCCAACCTAATAACCCTAACCCTAATGCTATAACCCTAACCCTAACCCTAACCCCAACCCTAATCTTAATGCTATAACCCTAACCCTAATCCTAATGCTATAACCCTAACCCTAACCTTAACCCTAACCCTAGCCCTGACCTTAACCCTAACCCTAACCCCAACCCAATAACCCATACCCTAACGCTATAACTCTAACCCTAGCCTTAACCCTAACCTTAACCCCAACTCAATAACCCTAACCCTAACCTTAACCCTAGCTCTGACCTTAACACTAACCCCAACCCAATAACCCTAACCCTATAACCCTAAACATATCCTTTTTGAACTCCTCCATGAGTTTCCAGGCTTTTATGTAAGTTTAATGATTCTGTTACCACACACTGTTTAATGCCCCGTGTTCAGAGTGCTGACTCTGTGAACGTGTGAAAGGTGTCAGTATGACTGTGGTGACAAGGCTCTCTCGTAAGCTTAACTGAGACTGAGAGAGAGAAGGTTGCTGGGGGGGGGGGGGGGGGATAGTAGATGTAAACGTATAATCAATAATGAGATCATAGTGGAGACACTCAGTGAGCATAATGGACTTTTTCCTACTTCTCCCAGTACTGAAACAGTTACAGTATCAGCACACCAGCATGAGAAGCTTGGAGAAAAGCCAGTAAAAGTACATTACCTCTGCATCAGCATCTGCAGACACACACCCAGAAAGAGTGTGTATCTTCTGAGGAAAGTGCAGATGAGCTAGGAAGTAGTGTCGAGGTGGAGCTGTGCTGTGGATATTTTGGTCAGAAAAAACGGTGTGTGGTTTTACTTCAGCTCTCCATCAAGGGCCGGGGGACGGGGAAACAGTTATTTTTAATCTTACTGATGGTGATTCTGTTGTCATGGTTTTGGTATGAATAGAACACTTAGAAAAAGAGAGGGATAGAGGGGGAGAGAAAGAGAGAGGGGGAACAGCGAAGGAAATGAAGTGAAGTCCCCAGTTTTGTGGATGTCCGTCTGTCCTGGCCGAACGCATTGCCTCACGGTGGGGCTAAGCGGGTTCTGTGGTCCTCGGGTGGTCTCGCGTCCCCTTTACGTCCAGCCCTGACTGTCTCATGTCTTTATGGGAGCCTGGACTCCCCGTTAGAGCCTGTGTCTCTGAAGAATGCCAAGCAGCTTAGTGTTGAAAGACACCCAGCATGTTTGATCTAGCTCATCTAATTGCCATCTTTAATAATTCGCCCCCAACCCGAGCCCAACTGAGCCCAGCCCCGCGTGTGTGTGCACGTATGTATATATACATGCGTGCGTGTGTGTGTGTGTGTGGATGTATATATACATGCGTGCGTGTGTGTGTGTGTGGGTGTATATATACACATGCGTGCGTGCGTGTGTGTGTGTGTGTGTGTGTGTGTGGGTGTATATATACATGCGTGCGTGTGCGTGTGTGTGTGAGTTGACGGGGTGAGGCTTCTGTTCTGTCCTTCACGGCTGGTTTCCAGCTCCATTTGTTATTTAAATGTCATTATGCGGGCTGGGTGCTCACACACCATGGAGCAGCAGACCTGTGTGAGGGGGAGAGGGGAGAGAGAGGAACATCTCCCCTTCTGATTTTGGCCTCATGTGCTTCCTCTTCTGGTTCAGGCTGCTTTATCTTTCCTGGCATTACCCAACATGCTTTGTACCTTTTAGCATTACCCAGTTTGCTTTACCTCTCCCAGTATTGCCTGGTTGTCTTCGAGAGAGCTCAGCACTGATTACTGGCCTGATTAATGCTTTCCCTGTGTAACACAGGTGATCCCGTAACACAGGTGATCCACATATCAGGTGATCTTGTCTCTCATCACTTTGTCAGGTGTGTTACAATTGGAAAGCAATTGTGTTTTTTCTGCCCACAATCATGACCCAGTTCATGTATCCAGTATGAGAATATTTCTGCCAGTATTTTGGCTATTCTTGTCTAATATGCTCTCTGTGTGCCAATGCAGTGTGTGTGTGTGCTTACATGCAGGGACAGTGTTCTGCTGCAGTCTATTGGGTGTGTGTGGGTGGAGGACAGAGCTGCTCCGAGCACCTGCTCCACTACATCAGAGCAGGATTCTCCATCACTGCCCCATCTGTGCCAGGGTGGAGGGAACACCACCCCTCACACCAGTGGAGCTACACCTTCACTCCATCCTCACACCCATTTATCACCCCTCTGCCATATTAGTGCCAACATGAAAGGTACATTGGAAAGCACAGGGGAAAGGCAAGAGACTGTGTGTGTGTGTGTGTGTGTGTGTGTGCGTGTGTGTGTGTGCGTGTGTGCGTGTGCGTGTGTGTGTGCGCGTGTGTGTGTATGTGCGCGTGTGTGTGTATGTGCGCGCGTGTGTGTGTGCGTGCGCGTGTGTGTGTGCGTGTGAGTGTTTGTGTGTGTATGTGTGCATGCGCATGTATGTGCACGCGTGTGTGTGAATGTGTTTGTGTGTGTGTGCGCGTGTGTATGTGCACGTGTGTGTGTGAATGTGTTTGTGTTTGTGTGTGTATGCGCGTGTATATGTGCGCGCGCGTGTATGTGCACGCATGTGTGTGAATGTGTTTGTGTTTGTGTGTGTATGTGTGCATGTGTGTGTATGTGCACGTGTGTGTGTGAATGTGTTTGTGTGTGTGTATGTATGCGCGTGCGTCTCTAGCATATTAGGTTGGTGCGAGCACAGGCACAGCATGTGGAAATATCTGGGTAATCTAGTTCCTCTACAACATAATGGCTCGATGCAGGGGCATATTTTCACAACCATTGGATATGGCTGTGCGCGTGCGTGCGTGCGTGTGTGCGTGCATACGTGTGTGTGTGTGTGGAGTGACAGGGCTGATACGTGTGTGTTGGATGGGACGAGGGGTGTGTATGTGGGGGGGTGGTTGTGTATGTATGCTTTTGTATATTTCTGTGAATGTATGTGAGTGTGTGTGTGAATCATGGCAGAGCTGCCATGTTCACAGATGGCAGAGGGGAGCTGGAAGCTCAGGGGCTCTGTAGTAACACAGCACCTGTGGAGTCTGAGAACTGATGCTTCCGCAGAGAGGGGAAGCGCACGCACACACACACACACACACACACACACACGCGCGCGCATATGTAAATGCACACACAGACACGTATGCACATGCAGGCATGCAAACACTATGTTTTTAATAAGGCACTTGAATACATATTAGCATTCTGTAATCAAAATTAATGTTATATTCATCATTTAATCAATCAATGTATATTCATTGTCTTATGCAAAAGGCATCTCAAATGTTTCCAATAAATTAAATTCAGGATGCATCTGTAATTATAATACATGTCAGAGAAAGATTAATGATCAACTGAGGAAACAAAGAGCAAAAAACATCAAAATTGTATTATCTGGGTTATATCACATTTACTGTTTTTCAATTAATTGATTTTGCCTGTGGAGATGTACAGTTCTTATTATTATTATTATTATACATGATAACATCATAAACCTTTAGTAGAAGAATCTTTAAATGTTTGCATGAATGAAGTGAGTCTGGTGTACGATGTTAAAGTAGAAGGGTGTACAAAAGTCAAAGAAAACTGCACAGAAAAGGTGAAATGTCTGATGTCTGAAATTTATTGTCTGATTTTTAATGTCTGATGCTTTTTCATGGGAAAGGTTCAGTTGAGCTGCATGTTCTGAAAAATCTGTAACCTGCTGAGCTGAAAGGAACAAACAAAGGTGAAAATCAATCATTTAAGCTGATACATACTGAGAGAAGCACCACGGGTAACACTAATGACCTGCTATTCTCAGGCCTGTTAGGACCTGACATGGGTAGTTGGTTTGGGGGGGCCCCGGGGTAGAATGTGCAAGACATTTTTACCCACAATAAGGCCCAGAAAAAGGCCCAGTGAGTTCAGTAACCAGCACTGCAGCAGTGAATTCTGGAACCAGCACTGCAGCACTGGCGCAGTGAGTTCTGGAACCAGCACTGCAGCACTGGCGCAGTGAGTTCTGGAACCAGCACTGGAGCAGTGAGTTCTGGAACCAGCACTGCAGCACTGGCGCAGTGAGTTCTGGAACCAGCACTGGAGCAGTGAGTTCTGGAACCAGCACTGGAGCAGTGAGTTCTGGAACCAGCACTGCAGCACTGGAGCAGTGAGTTCTGGAACCAGCACTGGAGCAGTGAGTTCTGGAACCAGCACTGCAGCACTGGAGCAGTGAGTTCTGGAACCAGCACTGGCGCAGTGAGTTTTTTGCGTTTCTCTTCCACTGCTCCTGAGCTCGTGCTTTCTGGAGTACAGAAGGACATTTTAAACATCCCTCCACATGGTGTGTGAGTGTTTCAGTGGGATGTGTGTGTGGGTGTGTGTGTGGGTGTGTCAGCACACACACACACACACACAGGTCCTGCTTTTCTCTGTGTGTGGAGGTGGAGGATACAAGAAGATTTCAGTCTGATTTAAACCTGCTCTGTTCTGGCAGTGCTTTTGTGTGTGTGTGTGTGTGTGTGTGTGTGTGTGTGTGTGTGTGTGTGTGTGTGTGTGTGTGTGTGTGTGTGTGCTGATGGCTTTAAGAATATTTTTGTGAATTTCAGTCTAACTGTGACTAACTGGCTCTTGGTCTCTGCTAAGCATCTTAAAATACCATGAGTCATTTGATAGGACTAGCAGACTGTTTATATCGATAACCAGCATTACCAAGGTATTTCAAAACTATTATTCCACTGTAATAATACACACAAAAGATGATGCATTATCAGGTGTGGGGGGGGGGGGGGGGGGAGAGAGAGAGAGAGAGAGAGAGAGAGAGAGAGAGAGAGAGAGAGAGAGAGAGAGAGAGAGAGAGAGAGAGAGAGAGAGAGAGCACAACAAAGTTGTTAGCAGCTGATCCCATATGAGCAGATGGAATATCAGTAAACAGTTAATGGACATCTCAGTGGAGACTCTTAGTACAGCACTTGGTTAGAGCACTGCTGTCCACCTACGCACACGCGCACACACACACACATGCACATTTCCGTATTTACAAAAATTCTTACACCATTCTTCCTCACAGTCTCTGGTATATTGTGTGTAGCTGATGTGCATGGGGACTGATTAGGGTACGACTCATTAGAGCTGTAAGTTTACGACTCACTGCTCACCCGCCAGGATCTGAGAGCCCCTGTAAATGCTCCTGGACAAGTTTAACGCTTCTGGACACAGGTGCATCCAAAAGATCTATAATCTTAATCCCAGGATTTATAGTGAAGCTCTCCCTCATGTTTGGCCTTGAAGTGATTGTGTGATGTAAGGCTGCACATCTCTGCAGGTTCATACAACCTACACAGCTATACTTCTGCTATTCTCATGGACATTCATTCATTCTCTCTCTCTCTCTCTCTCTCTCTCTCTCTCTCTCTCTCTCTCTGGTCTGCGTTTGAGACAGAAGGTGCTAGTTTCACCAACTCGGACCTCTAGTGTTCAAACACATTTCATTGTTATACAGTAGTTGCACAAAGAGGACATCATAAACTTCAGACAGAATCAACCACCCCCCACACATTCTTCAACCCATAGTCTGTAAAGGCCTTTTTCATAGATTATTCAAACTCCATGTGGTAAAGAAATGTAACTGACTGGAAGGTTCTTGGGAAAGTAACCCAATCCCAATCGTTGTTCTTCTGTTTCAGCTATGAGGAGTGTGTGGGGCCAGCTGCCACACAGATATACGTTCCCACGGATGACCCTCCTCCGTACTCCCTCACCGATCCATGTCACCGCGATCAGCTCCACCCCCCACACTCCTGCCTGGAGGCACAGGAACTTCCTGCAAGTGCTTCCTGGTTGTCCGTAAGTGGCAGTTCCCAGCATCCAATCAGACTGCAGGACTGGATCGCACACCCAGTGGCTTCCATCTCTCTTTCAGCCACACCCCTGGAGGAGGCGCCTCCATACGAGGCTGTGGTGAGGGAGCAGAGCCAGCCCCTCCCACAGAGCCAGCTCCTCCCACTCCTACCCATGGACCTGCTGAAACACACAGCTGAGGAGAGTACCCCACAGCACCCCGTACCCCACACTGTCGTCTAGCCCCCCCCCACACACACACACACAGAATTACTCTAGGTCTCATACTCCCCAGACTTGTAGAAGGGACACCTCTGATTGGCTCAGGCTTTGTCATCAACGGGGGACAGATCAGAGCCTTTTTATGCATCACAGACTCAAAAGAAAATATGAGCTCACTGCAGTACAGCTTACCTCTCAGATCAGCCCAGTCACCAGAACCTCACTGGGAAGCAGATCAGCCCAGTCACCAGAACCCTCACTGGGAAGCAGATCAGCCCAGTCACCAGAACCCACACTGGGAAGCAGATCAGCCCAGTCACCAGAACCCACACTGGGAACCAGATCAGCCCAGTCAGCAGAACCCACACTGGGAACCAGATCAGCCTAGTCACCAGAACCCTCACTGGGAAACAGATCAGCCCAGTCACCAGAACCCTCACTGGGAAGCAGGGGTGGTGTGGTGAATATTCTGAGCAATGAGCCTTTATTTTATTGACTTTATTTTCATGGTGTAATCACACCATGGGTTGTGTTTTCAAATGTTTTATGTGTATTTTTGTTCGGTCATATAAAATCTCCAGGGGAAAGAATTAAGATGTATTACAAATGATGTTCAGAAGAAAACTAGATCGCTGCCCTAACACTAACCCTATAACCCTAACCCTAAAACCCTGTAACCCTATCCCTGTAACTCAACCATATAACCCTGTAACCCTATCCCTGTAACTCAACCATATAACCCTAACCCTATAACCCTAACCCTAAAACCCTGTAACCCTATCCCTGTAACTCAACCATATAACCCTAACCCTATAACCCCAACACTTAATATCCCTGAAAAGTAGTTTGTATGCTGGTTATCAAAAAACATTTTTTAATAATAAGTTCAGCACGCTGTTAACAGGCCCCTCTCCTGATTGATGGTACCGAGGGTTTACTCTCAAAACCACCAATGCATTTATACATTTATACAGCCAGGACTTAATAAAGCACTAATCTAGTGGACAAGTAGCTCCTTTAAAAACATACAACAGGTTTATATGTGACTATGAAACTGCTAAATTTGAATATAATGTTGAAGCTGCTGTATAATTTTAGAGTAGGCCTTTAACCATTTTCTCTCTGGATTTGTGTGATAATATCTATGGGTTTCATTTCTGGTGCACAAACACTATTTTGTTTGTGGACCCTAAAAAGATTCAACAATTGATCTTTTTTCTTTCCTGAATTTTTTTTATTACAATATTTGATAAGTTTCAGTGATTATAACATAAATCTCAACAGTTCGAAAATGTAGACCCTCTGCAGTGTCCTGACGGTAGGCCTTAGCAAAGACTCTGTTCAGCTCTGTGCGTTCTGTAAAACTCACTGTGAACATTTTTTGTTTGCCTCATGCAGAACGATAAAAGGCTTGGTGAGAACGTCGTCATTATACAGATTTCTTGAAATGTTCAACTGTCTGTTGTTCTGGGTCAACAACCAGGGCGGGTACAGGATGGCACCTTCCCTATAACCACAAATAAACAGACAGAAGGGCTTTGGCAACCACAGTTTAAACCAACCTTACCAAAGGATATAAGTGGCTGTGGAAGAGTAATATTGTATTGTGTATAAACTATTATTGTGAATAATACGTTTATTGTGTATGTCCAGATATTACAAGATGAGGTAAGAATATAACTGACAGATTTGTGTGATTAATTTTTTCCTGCAGAGCTTTAGTGTGTGAAGCAGTGTCCTCTGAGACAGAACATGCTTCCCAAACTATGTTTTCCCCCAGCGATGTTTGTTTGGTTGTAAATTTCTCATTTCCTCTCATTGTTTTCCAATTATAAATGTGTTGTTGTAAAATCAGAAATACGCTGGAAGGACAACAGCACCACGCAAATCTCAAGCAATAGGAATTCTCAAAAAGGATAAACAAACTTCCCTGGGCCCAGCGGGTACAGCAGGTCTAGCAGGTCCAGCGGGTCGTGCGGCAGGCTGGATCTTTCATGGGGAAGCACTCAGTTCAGAGCTCAGATCAATCGAAATGCTTTGTGTTTACCAACTAGTAGCAAACGAGGACTAAAGTCCATTTTGAAATGTTTTTGTCTGAGTAGAAAATGTGCTGTTTCTCCTTCAGTGTTGTGCTCCACTGTAAAAGCGGCGACGTCTAATTTACCTGCAGACTTTAGGAATTTTGTATTAGAACATTGATTTCTTTCCTAGTGTTTACTTAAATAATAAAAATCTGATACTCTGATTATTTGCTTCCAGAAGAGTCTTTGAATGTTTTTAAACAACATTTTTAAAATACTCCTCTGCAGTCCCTGTATTAAACATAAACTGAAGAGCATTATTTATGACAACTAGTTTTTTGTCAACAGCACTTTTGGGTGAAATATAAACACATATACAGACATTTTACTATTTCTCACATACAATTTTTTTCCAAAAAAAAAACCCATTAATAGCAATTGTTAAAAATAGCGAAAGCTTAGAAAAAGGAATCCTGGCTACTGTTTAAGATGTGACAAGATGCCACAGATCTACTGGGCTGATCCTCTTCTCTCAGCTTTCCCTTTATTACTGCACTCTGCAAACTTACATGCGTCAGAGGTTCTTGTCGAGCTGCTTTCCACTGGGTTCCTCTCCGGGACACTCGCTTAGGACAGGCTGCTCCGTCTCCACCGCTCCCAGGAGGCGGGGGAGCGCAGCCTGTCCTCGCTGAGCCTGGACATGGACAAGACTGAAAATGTGTTTCCTAGGTTACTGTAGTTTATTGTGGCCCATTTATCTCCAGCTATCAATATTGGGGTTGTGAGCCTGTTAATCACTATTGTGGGAAATATTTAAAACCAAATGTAAAGGTTTTAGGAAAGACCATTTACTTTAGACTGAAAGGCTTTTTTAGGCTTTTCTGTGTTTTTGTCATGCATGTTTACCCTGGTCCACCCCGGTTTTTCCCGGGCCACAGCCAATCAGATGAGTCCAGTTGAGGCTTCACATCTCCTGAATGTCTTTTGGCATTTCCTCCATTACAGGTGACCTCTTTTCTCACAGAGGACTAGAAGGAAAATAGCAATCTTATTTTCTACTCAGACTTTCCAGAGAAGACTGCTGACTTCACCAGTTTGATCAGAAATCATTCTGGATTCTCCCTTAGAAGTTTGTGTTTAAATGATTTTCTGGAAGCTTCAGTCTTTATTTCAGCAGGGAGGTTCACTGTGCTGAGTGGTGCTGCATTCTTTATGAGGATGTTGGATCTTCTGATTGGTTCATTTTCATAGCTAATTTGCATACTGACTGTTTTCTCTATGTGTAAAATCTGTACACTTTGGCAAATTGGCAGAGAGATATGACCCAACGTGGAGAGAGATGTTACACAGCGTGGAGAGAGATGTGACCCAGGAGATTCCATTGTCTCATGGCTACCAGTGGTTTTGTCTTAACTCATGTTTCACCATTATGTATTTTTTGTTACAAAAGTGATCTCTCATGTATTTCATGACTCTCCCACATTGTCCCCCAACCCTAACCCAACAACCCTAACCCTATAACCTTAACCTAACCCCAACCCTATAACCCTAACCTAAGCCTAACCCTATAACCCTAACCTAAGCCTAACCCTATAACCCTAACCTAAGCCTATAACCCTAACCTAACCCTATAACCCTAACCCTATAACCTTAACCTAACCCCAACCCTATAACCCTAACCCTATAACCTTAACCTAAGCCTAACCCTATAACCCTAACCTAACCCTATAACCCTAACCTAACCCCAACCCTATAACCCTAACCTAAACCTAACCCTATAACCCTAACCTAACCCTATAACCCCAACCCTATAACCTTAACCTAACCCCATCCCTATAACCCTAACCTAAGCCTAACCCAATAACCCTAACCTAACCCTATAACCCCAACCCTATAACCCTAACCTAACCCTATAACCCTAACTCTATAACCCTAACCTAACCCCAACCCTATAACCCTAACCTAACCCTATAACCTTAACCTAACCCCAACCCTATAACCCTAACATAAGCCCAACCCTATAACCCTAACCCTAGTGAACTTTCTAGTGAAGTTAGCCACTTTGAAGGTAAAGTGGGAAGGGCCGGACACACATGTTTTGAATTTGTTTACAGTCTTAGTTGAAGCAAGCACAAGAGTTGAGTTCACATTCCTCCAAACTAATAATATGATCGAAGCCAGAGGGAAACTGGGGAATGAAGGGTGCTTTACCACCCCCTAGTGGATAGTAGAGGATCTCCATGTCCACAATTATACATTTTTAAAATCCCCACAGAACACACCCACCACCCAAGGAAAAAACTTAAGGAAAAAACAGATCAGTAACATTAACTACTAATGTAACTATGTTTTAAAATAAGAAAGAACAAATAAAAACAAACTCTTAGGTCAGTAGCTTGTGATAAAAGTGGGATAAAGTCTCTTTAGATTTCAACTTTGGGGGAAACACTGCTCACAACATCCAACCTAACACGTTACATGAGTAGTGTGAGGGGGACAGAAGAATAGCAATAAGTTTGATTTATATAGTGGCTTTCACAGACACAGGGTTGCTTTACAATGATAGTGGGGGGGATAAAATTAAATTGACAAATTGATAACTCAATAATTAACAAATACATATAAGAAAAGAAGTTATGAAAAGTGTTGGGAGAAGAGGCGTGTTTTAAGTAGAGATTTGAAGGAGGAGAGTGTAGAGCAGACGGAGAGATTGAGGTAAAGTGTTCCATAGTTTTGGGGCCATGACACTAAAGGATCTGTCTCATACAGACACCAGTCTAAACTTGGGGATGGAGAGGAGACCTGCAGTGGAGGACCAACGTGTACGGGTGGAGCAGTACGGGTGTCAGAGTTGAGACAGATAGGGAGGTGAAAGACCGTGCAGAGCTTTGAATGTGAGGAGGATTTTTAACTGATGTGTTCAGGGACGGGGAGCCAGTGTAGCTGATGTAGACTAGGACTGATGTGGACTGATTTCCTTATATGAAGGAGGATTCTTGCGGCTGAGTTTTGGACATATTGAAGTGAGCGGATGGTTTTGTTATGTATGCCAATAAGGAGAGAGTTACAGTCATCAATTCTCTCAGGCGCTGTCCTGTCTAGGCACATTCTTTCCTACCCCTGTAGATGTCAGTGTTTCATCTGAAAGCTTTTCTTTCGAAACAGGAACCACAACAATGCTTCCTTGCATACAAGATACCAAGTCGGTATTACAGGATTTAACTCCAATAAATCATTTCTTATATTTACAATAAATGACCTTTTTTTCTAAGTCCGCTTTGAACCCGCCGCTCGGTACGTGTGTGCTGGGTTCCTACAGGCAGCGTTGGCAAAAGCCGAAGGAGCAAGGAGGCGCAGCATGGAGGCGCACGGGGGTATTTGCTGTTCCGAGGCTTGTAAGGTCACTAGCGTGCAGGCGGATGGGAGGCGCGCTACCTGCCAGCGCGCATCATCGCGCTGTACTCGCGTGTCATCGAAGCCTACTTTCGCTTCCTTGTTTTAAACGCTCGGCACGAGTAGACAAACTCGCATCACCAGCGAAACAAAATGAGCGACAGTATTAGCGATCAAAGTCGTGTTAGGCAAACAGTGTTGGACAGTTACCTGACGTACTACAGCAGCGTTTGGGCTCCTGGAAACGGCAAAGTGTGCAGGGACCCGCAGGTGCGCGAGGACGCGCGGCAGGTGCTGCAGGCGGCGGCAGACCCCGCAGAGAGGTTCCTCGCGCTGGACTTCTACGCCACGGTGGCCCAGTGTGCGCGACACACCGGCACACACCTGGCGCACTGCCTCGCTAGCTTTAGCAAAGTTGCCGAAATGCTTGAAACGCTCTGTGTCAACTTATTCCTGTTCCCGTGGAAGAAGGAGATCAAAACGTTGAAGGTAATTTCCCTTCGGCGTCTCTAATACTTTTGCTTTCTATTTCAGTCTTAAGTAAGAATTTTATTCACGTCATTCATCCATATTGACATTTATAGTGTCCGCTTTATTTTCCATCTTTGTTTTTAAAGCTCTTTTAATGAAGCGAAACTGAGCTCTCCTCGCCACTGTCACGCGCGCCGGAGTGAAGTAATCACACGTGTCTGGCTCACGCTGCTAACGTTAACGTTGTTAAACCTTCTTGTCTTCTTTTAGACATTTACCGGTCATTTCGTATATTTCATTCAACCAGTGCTACCGCACGACACTACCAAAAGTATTCTCCAAAGTATCGGTTACTGCCTTGAAAACGACACGGAGTATAAGATGTCAAATCATGTTGACCTAGACAAGGTGAAGGAATTAGGGTTTGACCTTTTTCTCGCGAGGCTGGAATGCGAGTATCTCCTGGAGGTCATGGGTGAGAAGTCCCATGCAGAATGTCTGGAGATCTTGTCCAGCAGAGCATCTCCTCAGAGGCCAGGAGCTGGAGAGGCCCTGGACCCCATGGGCTGTGCAGAGGGGAGACCGCCGAGGTCCATCGTTATCGACGACACGTCCATCCTGGAGATGCAGAAGAGTTACCCAGACCTGGCCTTTCGTCAGAAACCCATTTTCACAAAGCCTCAGACAGCTCAGAGGAACAAGGAGCGGACAAAAGACCCGACGCCAGCGCAGCTGCACACAGTCGGTATCGACATGAGTGGCCCCCAGTCCATCGCCTTGCACACGGAATCTCCCACAATGTTTAGAAAACTACAGCTCCCAGAGTCAGTAGTGGAAGCGCAGTCCACGGAGGAGAAGCAGCCTCGAGTGCTCTGTGTAGGATCTGTACACCACCGACCCGGCTTCAGCCAGGCAGGAGCCACAGACGTGCTGGAGCTGACGGAGAGGCTGTGTAACGTGCAGGTGAAGGACTTCGGTGCTGACGAGCCCCTTAAATACCCCACAGAGGAGACATCGCAGGCCCAGCAGTGCCAAGGAGGTGTGGACTGTGCTGTGTCACCCCTGTGCGCCTCCACGGAGGAGAAGCAGGCGGTGCCGTGCACTCCGTCCCAGGACCCGTCCTGCAGACCTGCTGCTGAGATGCCACAGAACGACCCCATCAAGGAGCCCCCGCACTCCTTCTACATCCCTAATTGTCTGAGTGGGTGTAGCCCAGCAGTGGCACTGCCTACAGATCAGCAGGCAGAACTCCAGCCCACTGAGCTGTGGTCACACTGTCTGTAGGTGCTGCAGGTGTGGAGGTATGGAGTTTATTAATGAATTCTGTCTTTAAAACAAGAATAAAACCTTAACGCATGTCTGTGACCGTCGTCTTTGATGTGTTTATCATTACAGAATCTTGCTTACCTCACTGCCTTCCTCCAGGGTTCATCTCTGGACCACCCAGACCAGCTAACACAGCTCTTCTGAAGATGGATCAGAGGTTGGAGCTAAACACTGCAGGATGGCGGAGCACAGCCTTACAGCAGCATACTGGCGTTCCTGTCGTATTCTCACGCTGATCTGCTTAATCAAGTCCATTCTTATTCTACAAATTGCTCATCTCTACCGTCAGAAAAAGGGACTGTTTTAACCATACAAGGTGAACAGTGTACTGGTCATATACGGTGTATAAATATGACAGAAGAAGGTTCTTAAAGTGTTGAATTTTCCCATTTTTGTTTCTCAGGTTAATTAACATTTTGTGCTCTACATGCTTTATGTAGTTATCTGTGCCTTACTTGAAGTTAAATTTGCACATGCACGTTGTACATTGCAATGAGTTTCTGTGATTATATAAAATTCAGTTACTAAATATTAATGTAAAGTCACTTGAGGGTAAAGAATATTAGCCAATATTTCATTTGCTAACTCTTTATATGGACTATGCCATAAAAAAGTGACTTTATTTTAAACAGGTAGGCTGAACAGATTTCAACAAATTATTAAAATTGAACCTAAAACTATACAAACTCTTCCTGTAACAAACATTATGTGGAGAGTTGATCTTCATGTGCTGAAGGTAGTTCTTGGTCTTCGAATCACCAGTGCCTTTCTGAAGAATTGTCTTTTACACATCAAAATAAATAAGCTCTTCAAAACCACGTTATTAGTCAGTTCTCTCGCATTTTCACAGTCCAGTTTTACATCATGCTTGTACATGAGCAGACAGAACTCTCTTTGGACATGTGAAGTCGTTCTGTGGTCAAACCGTTTCTTGGCTTCTGCGCGTGGTCCACTTCCTCCATTCACACAAACATATACATCAATATGCTAACAATGACATAATGGACTACAAATACAATAATGCAATTCAATCCCTACGCATGAATACCGTGTGTCTTCCAGTGCGTCCCCGTCCCGTTCAGTGGGGGCGAGTGTATGGTTAGTCTTGAGACTGGGAGCAGAGTAAACATGGATTTGTGGACACGGAGGATTGACATGAGGACCTCTGCAGTAAGCAACTGATAAAGTGCCTGCATGCTAAAAGACACATGGTACACATGCACATATGGTGAAGGAGAAACCATGCTCCGTCTCACTGGTGTCCTGCTGACCCAGAGTCAGGCATGATGCGCTGTTAAAATCCTCTCCCTGTTCTCCTCATACTGACGGATCATCTTCTGGAGGTCATGATCCGCAGGAATGACCTGCACATGAACACAGAATGCTCAGTCTCCTTGGACTAGCCAGCTACACACAGCTGCAGTCAGCTTCAGTCATCACCGTTCAAGTTACATGAAAAAAAAGGAAGAACTTACAAGAACTGGGGCAGGAACCTTAAATGTGGTCTGGTTTATCAACCAGTCCTCATACAGGTTATGAATAGACTCCAGATATTCCTGCAATGGGCAGAACACAACATCATGTTTAAAAGTTAATCATTTTTGTGCTTTATTCAAAGTTAGATTCATTTTCCAGATTCTTCCGGCCCTACCATGGGTATGACCTTCTCCTCCTCCCGACACCGCTGCTTCAAACGCTCGAGGCAGGTCTGTGGCGACGTCTGGAGGTAAACTGGAGCGGGGAAAAAAAACCGAAGAACATTTTATTCTGAACTAGACAATTTTCACAAACGTACACAAAGCTCATCACACAAATCTTAGTCACACTGGATTTACTCCCCGATTCTGTTACTACAAAAATAGCTCATTTCACAGTTCTCACATCTGTAGTTACCATCATTCAAGTTCCTAACCTACCTATGTTAAGCAGATGTAAATGTGTGATATGTATTTATGATGAATATTCATCTGTGTTTGTGAATTTACCAATCAGGTCTACAGGAATGTCAATGTTCTTAATGATCCAGTTGAACCACTCGGTCAGAACAGCAAAGTCCACCTCTGGCATCTTTCCACTGAGATTGAAACAGGGAACACCACCACACTCAGTCTCTAACACGTCATCCAGGTCGACACCTGGGAAACGACAGCAGGCTACTTACCTTTTGAAGAGATTTTCCACAAATATATACTTAGCGCTGTAGATGGACCTCTCCATCATCCTCACCGGTGCTAACTGGAGGAGAGAGGGGAGTGAAAACAGGTCAGTCATCAACCTTCACCCCAGTGCACACTACCCTGAGAGCACCATTACCCCCGTGGACAGGTCCACGCTACCCTGAGAGCACCATTACCCCCGTGGACAGGTGCCGGTCCAGCATGGTCAGCTGCACATACGTCTGTAGCGTGATCCCCCATCGCACTGGGTCCTCGTACATCAGAGCCTTGGTGGGAAAACAACACCCCTTATTTACACGTTTTACAAACCGGGACTTCACTCGATCGCATGAAAAGCGATCACACTGCGATCAGATCACTCGAACCACGTTTATAATAAAAGTGTACGTTGTTTTCAATATCTGTATAAAATCATCTCAGCCTAGTGCTGACAACATGGTAATTTCTCACAAATGAAACTGAATGTCTGTCCTTGTATATGGAGGAATAACAGGAGTTCTGCATCAGTAAAACCAGGGGACTCTTTCCCACCAGTGCTGAATACTCGCTGAACAGTAACGGTACTGGCATAGCTCACTGTCTCTCCTGCTGATGCAAGGGGCTCACTGGCCTCTTCAAATACTTTCTTCCATGATTCACTGGTAGTAGAGGCTTAGTAGGAAGTAAAACAGGAACAATGTATGTATTGGTGTGTTTTCACAGTTTGCATCTGGTCTCACACGTCATGGTGAAGAGTGAAAGCAATACCAACATTCACCCAGATACGATCAGGACGTGAAACACAAATTAATGCAAAGTGTAAACAGGCCTCTCATTCACACCTGACAGCAATACAACATTAATACTCTATCCCAATCCCCACATCATGTGTAAATCATTATCCATCACAATTATTGAAAAACTTACGAGTGGATTGTGTCCTTGCACATTTCTCCATTTGGAAATAGGTTCTGTCAGCACCTGCAAAAGTGCAACACAAAGTGTCCAGTTCAGCACGGGTGGTGCGTTCAGTAGTTTAAATACACATGGGCAGGGTGGTGTTGATGTAATAACAAACACACTGTGGAATCGACACACTGTGCAATACATAACCCACGATACTAGCTCAGCCTAACCCTAACTAACCATACCCTACATACCCCACTACTCACATCCTTAACCATACCCCACTACTCACATCCCTAACCATACCCCACTACTCACACCCCTAACCATACCCTACATACCCCACTACTCACACCCCTAACCATACCCTACATACCCCACTACCCACATCCGTAACCATACCCTACATACCCCACTACCCACATCCGTAACCATACCCTACATACCCCACTACTCACATCCCTATACATACCCCACTACCCACATCCGTAACCATACCCTACATACCCCACTACCCACATCCGTAACCATACCCTACATACCCCACTACCCACATCCGTAACCATACCCTACATACCCCACTACTCACATCCCTATACATACCCCACTACCCACATCCGTAACCATACCCTACATACCCCACTACTCACATCCCTATACATACCCCACTACCCACATCCGTAACCATACCCTACATACCCCACTACTCACATCCCTATATATACCCCACTACTCACATCCCTATACATACCCTACATACCCCACTACTCACATCCCTATACATACCCTACATACCCCACTACTCACATCCCTATACATACCCCACTACCCACATCCGTAACCATACCCTACATACCCCACTACCCACATCCCTAACCATACCCTACATACCCTAATATTCAGATCCCTAACCATACCCCACTACTCACATCCCTAACCATACACCACTACTCACATCCCTAACCATACCCTACATACCCCACTAATTAGATCCCTAACCATACCCTACATACCCCACTACTCACATCCGTAACCATACCCTACATACCCCACTACCCACATCCGTAACCATACCCTACATACCCCACTACCCACATCCGTAACCATACCCTACATACCCCACTACTCACATCCCTATACATACCCCACTACCCACATCCGTAACCATACCCTACATACCCCACTACTCACATCCCTATATATACCCCACTACTCACATCCCTATACATACCCTACATACCCCACTACTCACATCCCTATACATACCCTACATACCCCACTACTCACATCCCTATACATACCCCACTACCCACATCCGTAACCATACCCTACATACCCCACTACCCACATCCCTAACCATACCCTACATACCCTAATATTCAGATCCCTAACCATACCCCACTACTCACATCCCTAACCATACACCACTACTCACATCCCTAACCATACCCTACATACCCCACTAATTAGATCCCTAACCATACCCTACATACCCCACTACTCACATCCGTAACCATACCCTACGTACCCCACTACTCACATCCGTAACCATACCCTACGTACCCCACTACTCACATCCCTAACCATACCCTACATACCCCACTACTCACATCCGCAACCATACCCTACATACCCCACTACTCACATCCGTAACCATACCCTACGTACCCCACTACTCACATCCATAATCATAACCTACATACCCCACTACTCACATTCGTAACCATACCCCACATACCCCACTACTCACATCCGTAACCATACCCCACTACTCACATCCGTAACCATACCCCACATACCCCACTACTCACATCCGTAACCATAACCTACATACCCCACTACTCACATCCGTAACCATAACCTACATACCCCACTACTCACATTCGTAACCATACCCCACATACCCCACTACTCACATCCGTAACCATACCCCACTACTCACACCCCTAACCATACCCCACATACCCCACTACTCACATCCCTATACATACCCCACTACTCACACCCCTAACCATACCCTACATACCCCACTACTCACACCCCTAACCATACCCTACATACACCACTACTCACACCCCTAACCATACCCTACATACACCACTACTCACACCCCTAACCATACCCTACATACACCACTACTCACACCCCTAACCATACCCTACATACCCCACTACCCACATCCCTAACCATACCCTACATACCCCACTACCCACATCCCTAACCATACCCTACATACCCTAATATTCAGATCCCTAACCATACCCCACTACTCACATCCCTAACCATACCCCACTCCTCACATCCCTAACCATACCCTACATACCTCACTAGTTAGATCCCTAACCATACCCTACATACCCCACTACCCACATCCCTAACCATACCCTACACACCCTAATATTCAGATCCCTAACCATACCCCACTATTCACATCCATAACCATACCCCACTACTCACATCCCTAACCATACCCCACTACTCACATCCCTAACCATACCCTACATACCTCACTAGTTAGATCCCTAACCATACCCTACATACCCCACTACTCACACCCCTAACCATACCCTACATACCCCACTACTCACACCCCTAACCATACCCTACATACACCACTACTCACACCCCTAACCATACCCTACATACACCACTACTCACACCCCTAACCATACCCTACATACCCCACTACCCACATCCCTAACCATACCCTACATACCCCACTACCCACATCCCTAACCATACCCTACATACCCTAATATTCAGATCCCTAACCATACCCCACTACTCACATCCCTAACCATACCCCACTCCTCACATCCCTAACCATACCCTACATACCTCACTAGTTAGATCCCTAACCATACCCTACATACCCCACTACTCACACCCCTAACCATACCCTACATACCCCACTACCCACATCCCTAACCATACCCTACACACCCTAATATTCAGATCCCTAACCATACCCCACTATTCACATCCATAACCATACCCCACTACTCACATCCCTAACCATACCCCACTACTCACATCCCTAACCATACCCTACATACCCCACTACTCACACCCCTAACCATACCCTACATACCCCACTAATCACACCCCTAACCATACCCTACATACCCCACTACTCACATCCCTAACCATACCCTACATACCCTAATATTCAGATCCCTAACCATACCCCACTATTCACATCCCTAACCATACCCTACATACCCCACTACCCACATCCCTAACCATACCCTACATACCCTAATATTCAGATCCCTAACCATACCCCACTACTCACATCCCTAACCATACCCCACTACTCACATCCCTAACCATACCCTACATACCTCACTAGTTAGATCCCTAACCATACCCTACATACCCCACTACTCACATCCCTAACCATACCCTACATACCCCACTACCCACATCCCTAACCATACCCTACATACCTCACTAGTTAGATCCCTAACCATACCCTACATACCCCACTACTCACACCCCTAACCATACCCTACATACCCCACTAATCACACCCCTAACCATACCCTACATACCCCACTACTCACATCCCTAACCATACCCTACATACCCTAATATTCAGATCCCTAACCATACCCCACTATTCACATCCCTAACCATACCCTACATACCCCACTAATCACACCCCTAACCATACCCTACATACCCCACTACTCACACCCCTAACCATACCCTACATACCCCACTAATCACACCCCTAACCATACCCTACATACCCCACTACTCACATCCCTAACCATACCCTACATACCCTAATATTCAGATCCCTAACCATACCCCACTATTCACATCCCTAACCATACCCTACATACCCCACTACCCACATCCCTAACCATACCCTACATACCCTAATATTCAGATCCCTAACCATACCCCACTACTCACATCCCTAACCATACCCCACTACTCACATCCCTAACCATAACCTACATACCTCACTAGTTAGATCCCTAACCATACCCTACATACCCCACTACTCACATCCCTATACATACCCCACTACCCACATCCGTAACCATACCCTACATACCCCACTACCCACATCCGTAACCATACCCTACATACCCCACTACCCACATCCGTAACCATACCCTACATACCCCACTACCCACATCCGTAACCATACCCCACATACCCCACTACTCACATCCCTATACATACCCCACTACTCACACCCCTAACTATACCCTACATACCCACTACCCACATCCCTAACCATACCCTACATACCCTAATATTCAGATCCCTAACCATACCCCACTAATCACATCCCTAACCATACCCCACTAATCACATCCCTAACCATACCCTACTTACCCCACTAATTAGATCCCTAACCATACCCTACGTACCCCACTACTCACACCCCTAACCATACCCTACATACCCCACTACTCACACCCTTAACCATACCCTACATACCCCACTACTCACACCCCTAACCATACCCTACATACCCCACTACTCACACCCTTAACCATACCCTACATACCCCACTACTCACACCCCTAACCATACCCTACATACCCCACTACTCACACCCCTAACCATACCCTACATACCCCACTACCCACATCCCTAACCATACCCTACATACCCTAATATTCAGATCCCTAACCATACGCCACTACTCACATCCCTAACCATATCCTACATACCCCACTATTCAAATCTCTAACCATACCCTACATACCCCACTCACACACCTAACCATACCCTACATACCCCACTACCCACATCCGTAACCATACCCTACATACCCCACTACCCACATCCATAACCATACCTACATACCCCACTACCCACATCCGTAACCTTACCCTACATACCCCAATACCCACATCCGTAACCATACCCTACATACCCCACATCCATATACATACCCCACTACTCACATTCCTAACATACCCTACACATAACCTGCATATAACCCACCACTATACTTACAGTTCACCAACCTTAACGAACCATACATCTATTTTATCATTATATTGAAGTTGTTCTGTGTGTATTCTACATGACCCCATACAAAATAAAAGAATGTAGCAACATAAGACACGTACCACAATGTAATTCAGTTTGTATTTGACCACATTATTTTTACAGTGGGCTTTAACCCAGGAGCCCTCACCTGGGTGTGGTAAGGTGGAGGTGGTATGGGTACAGAAAAGGAGGGGAACTCAGGTGTGTGATTAGGCACCACCCAGGCTGTGTTGGATGGGGTAATTATGGTTGTGATCTTACTTCTGTGTTACTGGTTTTGCTGAAGTATTCCAGACACGTCGTTTTGCCACTGGCAATGTTTCCTTCAATGCAAATCTGTGAATGCAAAACTGCACATTACGCTCGCAACTTCCCCAATCTTTATAGCACAATGATCACACATGCTGTATGAGCATTTACATGATATTACACAAGTCCCTCAT
>NC_137519.1:15970000-16032500 GCF_041902795.1 Electrophorus electricus
TAGCCACGTCTATGGAGCTCAGCATTACCCTGGCTCTGCTCCTCCTCTACCTTCTCAAGCTCAACAAGAAGCTGACTGCCTTCTTCTGGCCTCTGATTGTGAGAACAAGCTTTTACACCTAATTAAACACAGCACAGGAGACAGGACACATCAGGTGCACATCTGTGAGTGGAGAGAACAGTAACAGTCGTTTGTTGTCGTTGTTTTTTAACAGGATGTGTTCAATTCGTTCTTTGCCGCAGCCTTTATGAGCACGGTCAGCCTTGTGGCTGTGTCTATGTATACACAGAAGGGCACTTTGGCTGGGGGTGTAAGTAACCTGCTCATTCACACACAACTGTGTAGAAGGCTAGAAACAAACATCCTCACGTTTACAGAAGGTTTACATAAACATAAAACATGTTTACATAAACGTGTAATGCTATCTTTATATTATTACTTATAAAATAACTGATATAACCTGTGTCCTGACTCTGATTAACCTGTGTCCTGTAGATAGTGGGGCTTGTAACCTCAGCCCTGTGCTGCCTGGATGGGTTTTACCTCTTCAAGAAAATCACCTTCAACCTGCCCACAGCTGCGTGCAGAGTGGAAACGTGTGATACCTGATTACATCTTTATCCTGATCATCACACACCGCACCTGAATTCATATGAAAAATGATACAGACGTGCTCTGCAACAGTTATTTGTTATTGTATATTTAGACAATAACAAATAACTGTTGCAGAGCACGTCTGTATCATTTTTCATATGAATTCAGGTGTGTGATTGTGTCTGGATTATTCATTGCAGATGTTTTTTGTGTGTGAGGATTACTGATTGCAAACTGATTGCATCTAATCAGTAGTGATCATAATGTGTGTGTATTTTGTGTTTGCTTCTTTGTTCATTCAAGATAAATATACACCTGCAGCTTTTGTATGAGTATTTGACATTTTCTAACTTAGACATTTTCTATCTTTGATAGCATTACCAGCAAGTTATGTTTCACATATGTATTATTAAAATAGCGTTTGATTTTAACCAGTTGTCGTTAGTGAAAGCCCGTGAAGCTTAAATATGTTGAATATATTCCAACGGCCAGAACACAAGCGTGAGCATAAAGACAGCGAAACTTCCGTCCTGTCCGCGAGGGCTGACTCGCAGATGCTGCTCTTTTGTGTGCTGCGTTTCCGCACCGTCATGACTTCCGTTTCCATGCCGACGTAAGTTGGAGCTGTGCAGACCCGTGCAGCACGTCGCGAGCGCTCTGGGCTGTAGCACAGTGGTTGTGCAGGATGGCGGACAGCCGGTCTGGCGCGCGGAGGGCTTGCGCCGTCCTCCTGAGTAAGGACTTCGTGTCTTCGCGGAAAGGACAGCTTCTGCTGGGAGAAGTGGTACGGTGGTCGCGAGCGTGCGCACTTTACGCTTCTGACCTCGCAGCTGCTTTATAACGTTTAGCTGTCGGTAGCAGAAGGCTCGTGGCTTTTACGGTCATTCGGACATGTAGTTTATAAGAATTTTAATTTGAAAGGCGGAGGGTCGCAGTTTTGGCTGCAGGTCCCGTTACACGTCTCAGCTACTCTCACAGGCCGGGGAGTCTCGCGCTGATACGTTTTAAGCGTAAAAAGTTAAAAGTATTAACAAAGTCTTAACAGCGTCTTAACAGCGTAATCTCTAAAAGTAAAAGCGATCGAAGGTCTGTAGTATATTATCCACGTTGCGCCAGCTTCCTAAATAATGCAAAGACCTAATGAATCACGCTGGTTACTGGGAGTTCGGAGTGGCTAGCAGGCTGAACGCCAATACCACATCTGCGTGTCTCGATCGTGTCTATTTGTACTTTATGTTCAAAGACACACATAACTGTCCCCTGCGGCTGCCACGCTGCTCCCACGACCAGCTTGGCAAGCATTACGGCTGAACATCCTTTAACTCACTAATCTCTCCACAACTGCTTCTCATTAGAGTGAGAAGCTGCTGTCCTGCGCCCAGTCTGGACAGCGGGAGTGTGTGGGTGACGTCTGGGTCCAGTGTAGCTGGGAGATCTGTGCTCTTACACGTTTCTCACGTTTTGTCCAGGCCTCGTCCTTTATCAGCTTTGTGTGCTTCTGTGCGTCGACGGCAGCTGTCTTCGTCACTGCTCCCCTCCTCGCCTTCCTCACCGCTCTCTTCCTCCTCTTCGCTTATTCCACCAAGTTCAATGAGCGCTTCAAAGGCTTCCAGTGGCCCCTAATGGTAAGCCACACCCACACAGCCCCGCCTGCCAGCCCCGCCTCAGCCCACCTAGTCCTTCACAGACAGGAGTCATTAAAACAAAATAGATAAACATGGGAACTGTAGTTATTTTAAACCACACAGTCATTGTGATTATTAACTAACAGTAACAGTTTTTGCCCCGCTGTGATGTGTTGGATGAACAGCTGTACTGGCGCTCTGAAGACTGGCTCGAGTGTGCGGTGATGCTCCTGATTTTATCGTCGTGTTTTTCTCCACTAGGATTTTCTGCGCTGTGTCAGCGCCTCCATTGTCTTCTTCATCATCTCCATAATGGCAGTGTCCAGGTACCCAGATGGATCCTCAAAAGCTGCAGGAGTAAGAAAATATAACCACACCCATAACCATGCCCTGCCTGCTTAACCAAGCATAAAACCACACCCTGTCTTCTTAACCATGCCAATTATAACACTCTTTCTTCATAACCACACCCTGCCTTCATAGCCACGCCCACAACCACGCCCTGTCTTCTTAATCGCGCCCATAACCACACCCTGTCTTCTTAACCACACTGGCTGCATTCATAACTACAACTCCTGCTTATATAACCTTGCCTTTTATAGCCATGCTCTCTGCATTCATAGCCACGCCCTCTGCATTTATAGCTATGCCTGCTACATTCGTAGACATGCTCTCTGCCTTCCTGATTCATCCTGACTCATCATTCAAATGGAATATCCTATATTAATCACTTTAAAGCTCCAGGGAGCCTAACTGTCTAGTCTCTTTCTCTTCTTCATTTTGCTCCCAGTTTACTGGTTATTTCTGAATTTCTCCCCTTTCACTGTAACACAGGTGTTCCTGATTTATTTCTGAAGGGATGAAAACAGACACTATCATTTCATTCTCATCCTGACAGAAAATCCTTTCATAGATATTTTTAATATTTTATATGTTCCCAAGGAGACTAAAGATGAGGGCCCCTGCCTTGTTCCACTGGGTTACAAATATAACGTTATCTGATGAACATGCAGCCTGAGCTGGAGTGTCTTCTGTCCCACAGGCGTGTGAACTGGAGTGTCTTCTGTCCCACAGGCGTGTGAGCTGGAGTGTGCTCAGTGTGCTCTGAACACTTGCTCTGTCCCGCAGGCGTGTGAGCTGGAGTGTGTTCTGTCCCGCAGGCGTGTGAGCTGGAGTGTGCTCAGTGTGCTCTGAACACTTGCTCTGTCCCGCAGGCGTGTGAGCTGGAGTGTGTTGTCCCGCAGGCGTGTGAGCTGGAGTGTGCTCAGTGTGCTCTGAACACTTGCTCTGTCCCGCAGGCGTGTGAGCTGGAGTGTGCTCTGTCCCGCAGGCGTGTGAGCTGGAGTGTGCTCAGTGTGCTCTGAACACTTGCTCTGTCCCGCAGGCGTGTGAGCTGGAGTGTGCTCAGTGTGCTCTGAACACTTGCTCTGTCCCGCAGGCGTGTGAGCTGGAGTGTGTTCTGTCCCGCAGGCGTGTGAGCTGGAGTGTGCTCAGTGTGCTCTGAACACTTGCTCTGTCCCGCAGGCGTGTGAGCTGGAGTGTGTTCTGTCCCGCAGGCGTGTGAGCTGGAGTGTGCTCAGTGTGCTCTGAACACTTGCTCTGTCCTGCAGGCGTGTGAGCTGGAGTGTGTTCTGTCCCGCAGGCGTGTGAGCTGGAGTGTGCTCAGTGTGCTCTGAACACTTGCTCTGTCCCGCAGGCGTGTGAGCTGGAGTGTGCTCTGAACATGTGTTCTGTCCCGCAAGCGTGTGCTCTGAACACTTGTTCTGTCCCGCAGGTGTTTGGCTTCATCGCCACCATTGTTTTTGCGCTGGATTTTTATTTCATCTTTAATGAGCTGGCGGACTTCATCAAGGGGGGCGGGACTAACGAGGAGCCACAGAACGCAGAAGGTAATTCACCTCCTACTTCTGCCTGACCAATCACTGTCTCCTCTAACTTTAGCTTAGGGTTAGATTTGGATTTTAATTGGATATTAATTTGGATAAGTTGGATATTAATTGGATATTAATTTGGATATTAACTGGACTCCATTATTCAGTCCTTTTTCTATTGCAGGAATCATTTATTTGTTCATGTTTATGCATTTCACGTTTCTGTCCTCCGTCCTTCCTTCTTGCATAAATTAAATACATTTAAAAAGAAATTAAATAAATTAAAAAGAAAACTGAAAACTGGTTTTAATATTCATAAATCATGAATACTGAAGTTGTGGGATTCCAAATTTCAGCAGTATGAATATCCCAAAGGAAAACTGAGTGACGTTTAGACACCCAAACCGCACCATGTAGAATATACGAAGGTAATTCATGTAAAAAACGAAACAAAACATGCAACTTATAAATGATAGAGTTACTGTGTGTAACTCTTATAATTATAACAGTGTGTGGTTGGCTGAGGTCATGGTGGTTTGGTTTTTCCATGTTGTGTCATTATCTCAGTGCTGGTTGTGTTTAGAAAAGCTAGATAGATTCTCAGAAAACAGGAACTAGAGGTTTGAACTTCAGCTTGCAGAGTGTGTTCTGGTGCCACATGGTTGTTTAGTTTGTGGCTATGTTAACCAACAGGTTTCCACTATTGTCATCTACATGTTAAAAGGAAAAAGGCAACGAAAGAAAGCCAATAACTCAGGTTTCCTTGAGCATAGACGATGTGCTAAACGAACATCTGACTGCAATCATGTCATCTCATCCAGATTCCGCCAAACGTACTGAGGTGTAGTTTGTGCTGTCTGCTCATTTTGCTAAACTGTCCCTGGGGTTTGGTTCACAGACGGAGACTTGGACACGGACTCAGACTGAGTGTCCTTATACCAGAGGACCATCAACAAGGTGACCACTACAGTGCATAAACAAACACAGAGTAAACAACTTAATCCAAAGCCATTCAGTAAAAAACCTAGTTTAGTGATGTTTGGAAGTTTGTGTGAATGTGTGTGTGTGTTAAATTGATGACTTGTTCTGTATTAGTAAACCTGTGAGATAGGTGTGTGAACGTTATTGTGTTCTGCCTTTTGAGGGCAGCTCTGTTTTCTTTGTGTCTGTCCTTCCCATGTGTTGGAATTAAGGAGATGCATATTTTGAAATATAGGTACATAAATGAGTGGGTTACACAGAAATCTTCTTTTTTCATAACTGAACGCAGCGGTTGTTGAAATACCGTGCTGAAAGGGTGGAGTCTGGTCACATCCATCCGTCCAGTTTCCATATTTTCTGTTGGTTTGAGATATTATTCTGTGATGCCTTTATTACTGTCATATTCACTTCTTACCAAAGACACACATTCCTGGTCACGGCCCTAAAAAGGAACCATGTGACATCATACAGAATTCCTCCGGGCATGTTGTTTGGTTTTAGGGAACGAGCAATTGTGTTTCACATTAGCACAAATGCAGTGTTCCTGATGTGCTGGTGTTTATATGAAGCACTGAAAAGCTTTAACTTTACTACATTAAATACACTTCTAATGAACTCAATTTGTACATCGTTGTCAGGAATGTTTCATTGAAAATTATTGTACATTTGTTGTCATATTTGATGCCAATATCTGAGGCCCCAAATCCTTCTTGAGTAGCTTGGTAGTGTCTGTCTATCCCAAGGGCTCTGGTTCTACAAGCTGAAATATTACAAAGAGTCACAGCCTGTCTAAATTAATTTATTTGAGTAAAGGTTTACAATCACAAATCAGCTGAAAGTTTGGAAAAAAGTGTCTGTAAATCTACACACAGCTCCATAAATACAAAAATACACTTTTGAAATACAGCTTTGCAGAGTAAGATGCGTATGAACAGTTTAACATTGAGCTAAAAATCTCCATCACAGTATCTGATCCTCCATCCTCAATGTGTTCAAATGTGTTACAAATTTTTACATTTTCATTTTTAGCTAAGGTTATATTCAGATATTAAAGCCTTGAGACGAAGATCTACCACGTATCAGCTAAAAGCAGACATGAGTCATGATTTAAACTCAGCACGGTACAGCAGTGGAGGAGGAGCTTCTGCTCCAATCCAGACTTTCAGCATGCTGAAGAAAACACCGACAACCTCCACAATATCCCTCTAAGACAGTTTAGTGTTCATGATATTTAAATGATATTGTCTTCAACATATCATGGTTGACAAAGTAAGACACTGAAGAATAATTATAAGTGGACAAATTGAAGAATGTTTATTCCTCATTAAAAGTGTTAATAAAACAGAGAAACTCAGAACTTTAGCGATATACTCTTGACTTTGGTCTCATGTTAATTTGGTCTCCTTCTCCCAAAGGTTAAGTGTAAAGGTTGCTAGTGTTTTGGATTATATCATCTTCAGCAGCGGGGGTTCTCTGTACCTGCTGTGCACATGCCACACATACTGCTGTCATACACCCCTACAGACAGGCCAGGTGGTCAGGGTGAACTCTAACACACACACACACACACACACACACAGTCGCACGCACTCGCACGCACGCACTCGCGCGCACACACACGCATAGAGAATAAATCCGTACTATATGAATGCATTAAAATATCTTCAGTACATTTGCACAGTCACACAAACGTGTGATTTGCAGCTGCTGCAGTTTGAGAGCAGATCAGCTGTTTGTTAGTGTGAAGCTCCTCCAGACAGGAAGCTCTCCTTAGGACAGATCAGGTGGTCCCAGTTCAACTGATTCATCACACCCACTGGTCCCAGTTCACCTGGTTTATCACACCCCCTGGTCCCAGTACAGCTCATTCATGCTGACTCCTGTTCTCTTCTGATCCGAGGCAGTCAGCTTCAGGAATGTATCACACTATCAGTCTCTATCAGACTCAATCAATACACTAATATCTGGTCATTTAAAAAAACTTACTTAAGTATTAACCCTTAAAAAGTGTGCGTGTGAATTAAAGGAAGGCTCCACCCATGGCCAGCAAGACACCGTTTAGATCACGCAGTGTGGGACAGACACGCCCCCTCTAGCTCAACTTCCTGAGCCTTCGGGACCATTTCATCAGAATCTTACTGGACAGAGCAGCTGAGCGAGAGAGCAGTAGAGACCGCAGACCTGTTAAACGCCAGAGACACCTGTCTCACCGCACACACATCCTACTGTGTGTGTGTAAGAGAGAGCGAGAGAAAGACAGAGGGAGAAGTTTGACTGAGGTCTTTGTGTGTGCGCATGCATGTGTGAGGTGGTGTGTGTGTGTGCACGTGTGTGAGGTAGTATGTGTGTGCGTGTGTGAGGTGGGGTGTGCGTGCGTGTGGTGGGGTGTGTGTGCGCGTGCGTGCATGCGTGAGGTGGGTGTGCGTGCGTGCGTGAGGTGGGGTGTGTGTGTGCGCGTGTGTGCGTGAGGTGGGGTGTGTGTGTGCGCGTGTGTGCGTGAGGTGGGGTGTGTGTGTGCGCGTGTGTGCGTGAGGTGGGGTGTGTGTGTGCGCGTGTGTGCGTGAGGTGGGGTGTGTGTGTGCGCGTGTGTGCGTGAGGTGGGGTGTGTGTGTGCGCGTGTGTGCGTGAGGTGGGGTGTGTGTGTGCGCGTGTGTGCGTGAGGTGGGGTGTGTGTGTGCGCGTGTGTGCGTGAGGTGGGGTGTGTGTGCGCGTGCGTGCGTGAGGTGGGGTGTGTGTGCGCGTGCGTGCGTGAGGTGGGGTGTGTGTGTGCGCGTGCGTGCGTGCGTGTGTGAGGTGGGGGGTGTGCGCGTGTGCGTGAGGTGGGGTGTGTGCGCGTGCGTGCGTGAGGTGGGGTGTGTGCGCGTGCGTGCGTGAGGTGGGGTCTGTGTGCGTGTGCGTGCATGCGTGAGGTGGGTGGGTGTGTGTGTGCGTGCGTGAGGTGGGGTGTGTGTGCGCGCGCGTGTGTGCGTGAGGTGGGGGGTGTGCGCGTGTGTGTGAGGTGGGGTCTGTGTGCGTGTGCGTGCATGCGTGAGGTGGGTGTGTGTGTGTGCGTGCGTGCATGCGTGAGGTGGGTGTGTGTGTGCGTGCGTGAGGTGGGGTGTGTGTGCGCGTGTGTGCGTGAGGTGGGGGGTGTGCGCGTGTGTGTGTGAGGTGGGGTCTGTGTGTGCGTGCATGCGTGAGGTGGGTGTAGTCTCTGGTGGTCTCGGAGGAGACGTTACTGAAGCTCTGGCTGTGTCTCCACCTCTCCGCGGGAAGCTGTGCGGGCACGCATGTACTCGCTGGCCTGCAGGGGGCACTGCTCTCCCAAACGCCTCCGTTGCACAGCCAGATATGTGTTCACACCATAAACCACCATCACCACAAAGCCGTAGATCTGAGAGAGAAGGACAGAAGCAGTGGGAGAACACGGATCAAACGGGCTCCCTGCCTGGTGTGAGGCGGACTGAACTCCTTCAGACCCTGTACACAATACACATACACAGTCACACACAGACACCACTATACATACAGGTACATGTGTAATCACTCACATGCAACCACACAAACACTAAAAAGTGGAAGTGGTCTGTGATATTTGAGCAGCAATGATGAATGTGTCTCTACTGACGGATCAGAGCTAAATGTAGTACACCACTTCCTGAAACATAACCATATACCCTACACTCTATACCCTAGTCCTGAGAGTCTGCTCCAGGGAGTCTGAGCTCCACACAACTGTCTCACAGTCGCCCAGAGCATAACAGTGCAGTTCCATAAAGTCACCACACGGGGGAAGTAGCGCACCAGCACGGCGGTTACATCAGAACTGCTAGGGCAAGACACTTTAATACAGCTGTAATTGGAACATAATGGTCTCTGTGCATGTTCTGCGTATTAGGAGCTTGAAAGGTGTCATTACCACAGCGAGGATCTCGGCTCCGTTCTGGTGGTTGAGAGCTGCCAAGACCACAGAGGCCAGGAAGAAGGAGACAGTGCAGCTGGCAGTGCTAACCAGGTCCTGCACAGATAGAGAGACAGACGTTCAGTGAGACAGGCATACAACCAGATCCACACACACACAGGTACATACAGTATAACCATGTTTAAAGCAGATACTCTTTTGAACATTTCATTACAGACAATTTTCTTTAACACATGTACTTGTGCAATGAAATGATGAATGACAAAGTTAAAGGTGAAAGAGGAAAGTCAAAGGTGGGCTATGGTTGAAAAGCGCAGTTTCAAAACATCGCTAACGGGATGCCCAAACCTCAGTACTTGCATAACAAAGCCTCATTCCTATATCATAAGGCCTCATTCTTAGAGTTTTCAAACAAAGTGAGTTTATATCTGGAACTGAACCCCACAATCCTGACAATCGCATCAGTTTTTATAGGTTTTTTTGGGTTTATTAACCAGTTGTTGTGTTTTTCATGTGTTTGCATATGTGCAGGTGCATGTATGTGTGCGTGTGGTGTGTGCATGTATGTGTGTGTGTGTGTGTGTGTGCGTGTGTGTGAAACTCTAGCTGGGCTCTGTGCTGAGCTGTAGTGCATGTCCTGCTCAGAGGTCTGCTGTGTCCCTAGAAAGGGAGAACAATGGAATGACCAATCAATGAAGCCCATTATCCAAGTGATGAAGCCCAGGGTAAACAGCCAGCGCACTCATACACTCACTCACACACACACACAATCAAGTAGAGGACAGAATGGCTATAGCTAAATGGTTGGCCTAATGTGACCAGGGCATGGTCACCCATGTGACTGAAAACATGATAACAGCAACTGCCCACGTGAGGTCACATGATATTCCCAACCCCCGTCTCTAAGTTTCCGACAATGCATTCCTGTCCATGACACAGCACTGAGAGAACTACACACACACACACACACACACACACACAGAGCACATTGTAGCAGGTTGTGAGCGGAGATGTTTACTCTGGGTCACACAGCACTTTGGGCGCTGCCTCTTGGCAGAGCACTCACTACCTGAGACAACATGGAGGTCATAACCACACACCTCCAAACATCACACTGCTGTCTCTAACAGCAGCTCCACCCCTGTGCTACACAGATCAGCACCAACTGGCTACTTCTACCAGCTGTGGCTCTGTCTGCGAGGACCCAACCCCTGTACTCAGATCAGTCAGAACCACTGAACCAATACCAACACACCATCAGTGGCACACTCACTCTCTCGTAGAACAGGACAGAGCAGTCTAACAGGCCCACAGTGGGGACACAACACAACACTGATTTCCTTCTGAATTCTACTTGAGGTTAAATGTGGTGTTTGGATATTTTCAATGTGCAGTGATGTGCAGAGTGAGAATGTGTGTCTACATGAAGAGATCACACATGTGGTCCGAAAACCAGCCGAAGGAAAAGGGCGGAGCCTTGCTGTCTGAGAATGACGGGCAGAGGACGCAACCCAGACAGGGTGTCAAATCTTCCTGTTCCTGTGCTCCTCACAGTCTCTCCTGGATTCCACACCCTTCATCTACACACTCAAATCCATGAGACTGCATTGTAGTGTGTGGAAACGCCTAGTTGAAGAGCATAAGAGAACATCTCTACCATGTTGTGTTGATGTGACACATGCACCTGGTATTCTTGGCTGAGATAAACGAGGAGATTTAGTGGAGTACGAATCTCAGTTCTGGAGTTTGGAATGACTGAGCAATGCCTGCTCTGCAGGTCATAGTGAGTTCCCCGCTGCTGTAGGCAACAGAAAATCTTCAGACCCAGATCATGTGAACAGGACAAAGTTCAGAGAAGAAAAAACTATAAACAACACAGTATTTCTCGAGCCTGGCCAGGAAAAAACGTCCTGGAGTTTGAGAAAGGTGCTATATAAGTGTGACTAATAATAATAATAATAAAACGTGACTAAGGTGGCACCAAGATGCCTTCCTTGTGATATGCTCAGATTCTGAGGGTGTAACCTTAGTCTACAGTGTACTCCGGGGGTGGAGCTATAGCAGGCAAATACCTCCCAGCAGGTAGACGGAGTGTGCACAGCCCCGCCTCCCATAAGTCAATCCAATACCAATACCAAACACGACCCACCATCAGCCAACACGTACACAGTCAAACTCCCACTCTGCAGAAAATCAGTCTGGCCCTGCAGACATTTTGGAGGCTCCTTCTTTGGGACACCAGCCACAGTCAACACAGAAATTACGTGGGGAATTTTGACTTGAATTCTGTTTACCTACTCCACTAAGTCACAGAAAAGCCCCTAAACAGCTCGGAGGAGCCAGAGTGCCGTAGGCAGCTACCAACCCCGGGGTACAAAAGGGGGCATGACACACTATGGCCCCTCCCACAGCCTCTCTCTCACAGCCTCCTGATCTGTTCCAAAATAACCACAGTTTAGACACGTTTGTCAACATTACAATCCTATCAGGCAGCCATCACTTCCCTATTACCATATAGGGTTAGGATTACAGGTATAGAGATAGGGTTAAAGGATTAGAGTTAATGTTAGGGTTAGGATTATAGGTATAGAGATAGGGTTAAAGGATTAGAGTTAATGTTAGGGTTAGGATTACAGGTATAGAGATAGAGTTAAAGGGTTAGAGTTAATGTTAGGATTACAGGTATAGAGATAGGGTTAAAGGATTAGAGTTAATGTTAGGGTTAGGATTACAGGTATAGAGATAGAGTTAAAGGGTTAGAGTTAATGTTAGGATTACAGGTATAGAGATAGAGTTAAAGGGTTAGAGTTAATGTTAGGGTTAGGATTATAGGTATAGAGATAGGGTTAAAGGGTTAGAGTTAATGTTAGGGTTAGGATTATAGGTATAGAGATAGGGTTAAAGGGTTAGAGTTAATGTTAGGGTTAGGATTATAGGTATAGAGATAGAGTTAAAGGATCAGAGTTAATGTTAGGGTTAGGATTATAGGTATAGAGATAGGGTTAAAGGGTTAGAGTTAATGTTAGGGTTAGGATTATAGGTATAGAGATAGGGTTAAAGGATTAGAGTTAATGTTAGGGTTAGGATTATAGGTATAGAGATAGAGTTAAAGGGTTAGAGTTAATGTTAGGGTTAGGATTATAGGTATAGAGATAGAGTTAAAGGATTAGAGTTAATGTTAGGGTTAGGATTACAGGTATAGAGATAGAGTTAAAGGGTTAGAGTTAATGTTAGGATTACAGGTATAGAGATAGAGTTAAAGGGTTAGAGTTAATGTTAGGATTACAGGTATAGAGATAGGGTTAAAGGGTTAGAGTTAATGTTAGGGTTAGGATTATAGGTATAGAGATAGGGTTAAAGGGTTAGAGTTAATGTTAGGATTAGGATTATAGGTATAGAGATAGGGTTAAAGGGTTAGAGTTAATGTTAGGGTTAGGATTATAGGTATAGAGATAGGGTTAAAGGGTTAGAGTTAATGTTAGGGTTAGGATTATAGGTATAGAGATAGGGTTAAAGGGTTAGAGTTAATGTTAGGGTTAGGGTTATAGGTATAGAGATAGGGTTAAAGGGTTAGAGTTAATGTTAGGGTTAGGATTATAGGTATAGAGATAGGGTTAAAGGGTTAGAGTTAATGTTAGGGTTAGGATTATAGGTATAGAGATAGGGTTAAAGGGTTAGAGTTAATGTTAGGGTTAGGGTTATAGGTATAGAGATAGGATTAAAGGGTTAGAGTTAATGTTAGGGTTAGGGTTATAGGGTTACGGTGAGGGTTACAGGGTTGTTCATACCGTTAGACTCCAGTTGACTTGCGGGACTTTGGTGTGCAGGTTCAGGCCGAAGATGAGGAGGAAGACGCCCGTCACAATGAAGGTGCTGCAGCTGACAAACTCGAAGAGGTAGATGGCAGAGCAGGGGGAACACGTCATCACCGTCTCAATGCAGATGAAGGCCATTAAAGACAGGATCTATGGGGAGAGAGCGAGACCGGATCTGTGGGGAGACAGCGAGACCGGATCGTGGGGAGAGAGCGAGACTGGATCTGTGGGGAGAGAGCGAGACCCAACACTTGAAGGCTCAAACCCATATAACCTTTGACCTTTAGATCAACAAATGGTCCCAAAAACAGAACCCGAATCCACTCTTACACAATCTTTAGTGTAGAGTACTGTGGGGTTTGCGCAGTATTGTGATGTGTGTACGTGTACGTGCGCGCAGTATTGTGATGTGTGTGCACAGTATTGTGGTGTGTGTGTGTGTGTGCATGTGTGTGCATGAGCAATATTGTGGTGTGTGTGTGTGCACGCGTATTTTGGTGTGTGTGTGTGCCTGCAGTATTGTGGTGTGTGTGTGTGTGTGCGTGCAGTATTGCAATGTGTGTGTGTGTGCGTGCAGTATTGCAATGTGTGTGTGTGTGCATGCAGTATTGCAATGTGTGTGTGTGTGCATGCAGTATTGCAATGTGTGTGTGTGTGCATGCAGTATTGCAATGTGTGTGTGTGTGCGTGCGTGCAGTATTGCAATGTGTGTGTGTGTGCGTGCGTGTGTGCAGTATTGCGGTGTGTGTGCCTGCAGTATTGCGGTGTGTGTGTGTGTGTGTGTGTGTGTGTGCACGTGCAGTATTATGTGTGTGTGTGTGTGTGTGTGCACGTGCAGTATTGTGTGTGCGTGCGTGCAATATTGTGTGCGCATGCATGCAGTATTGTGTGTGTGTGCGCAGTATTGCGATGTACGTATGCGTGTGCGCGTGTAGTATTGCGATGTGTGTGTGTGCGTGCGTGCAGTATTGCGATGTGTGTGTGTGCGTGCAGTATTGCGATGTGTGTGTGTGTGTGTGTGTGTGTGTGTGTGCCTGCAGTATTGCGATGTGTGTGTGTGTGTAGTGTGGTGTGTGTGTGTAGTATTGTGGTGTGTGTAGTATTGTGGTGTGTGCGTGTAGTATTGTGGTGTGTGTAGTATTGTGGTGTGTGTGCGCGTGTAGTATTGTGGTGTGTGTAGTATTGTGGTGTGTGTGCGCGTGTAGTATTGTGGTGTGTGTGTGCGCGTGTAGTATTGTGGTGTGTAGTATTGTGGTTTGTGTGGGTGTGTGTAGTATTGTGGTGTGTGTGTGTGGGTGTGTAGTATTGTGGTGTGTGGGTGTGTAGTGTGGTGTGTGTGTGTAGTATTGTGGTGTGTGTGTGTAGTATTGTGGTGTGTGTGTGTGCGCGTGTAGTATTGTGGTGTGTGTGTGTGTGTGTAGTATTGTGGTGTGTGTGTGCATGTAGTATTGTGGTGTGTGTGTGCGTGTAGTATTGTGGTGTGTGTGTAGTATTGTGGTGTGTGTGTGTGCGTGTAGTATTGTGGTGTGTGTGTGTAGTATTGTGGTGTGTGTGTGCGTGTAATATTGTGGTGTGTAGTATTGTGGTTTGTGTGTGTGCGTGTAGTATTGTGGTGTGTGTGTGTGTAGTAGTGTGGTGTGTGTGTGTGTAGTAGTGTGGTGTGTGTGTGTGTAGTAGTGTGGTGTGTGTGTGTGTAGTATTGTGTGTGTGTGTGTGTAGTATTGTGTGTGTGTGTGTAGTATTGTGGTGTGTGTGTGTAGTATTGTGGTGTGTGTGTGTGTTTGTGTAGTATTGTGGTGTGTGTGTAGTATTGTGGTGTGTGTGTGTTTGTGTAGTATTGTGGTGTGTGTGTAGTATTGTGGTGTGTGTGTGTTTGTGTAGTATTGTGGTGTGTGTGTAGTATTGTGTTTGTGTAGTATTGTGGTGTGTGTGTGTAGTATTGTGGTGTGTGTGTGTGTAGTAGTGTGGTGTGTGTGTGTGTAGTAGTGTGGTGTGTGTGTGTGTAGTATTGTGGTGTGTGTGTGTAGTATTGTGGTGTGTGTGTGTGTGTTTGTGTAGTATTGTGGTGTGTGTGTGTAGTATTGTGGTGTGTGTGTGTGTTTGTGTAGTATTGTGGTGTGTGTGTAGTATTGTGGTGTGTGTGTAGTATTGTGGTGTGTGTGTGTGTGTTTGTGTAGTATTGTGGTGTGTGTGTGTGTTTGTGTAGTATTGTGGTGTGTGCGTGTAGTATTGTGTTTGTGTAGTATTGTGTGTGCGTGTAGTATTGTGTTTGTGTAGTATTGTGGTGTGTGCGTGTAGTATTGTGTTTGTGTAGTATTGTGGTGTGTGCGTGTAGTATTGTGGTGTGTAGTATTGTGGTGTGTGTGTGTGCGTGTAGTATTGTGGTGTGTAGTATTGTGGTGTGTGTGTGTGTGTAGCATTGTGGTGTGTAGTATTGTGGTGTGTGTGTGTGTGTGTAGCATTGTGGTGTGTAGTATTGTGGTGTGTGTGTGTGTAGCATTGTGGTGTGTAGTATTGTGGTGTGTGTGTATGTGTGTAGTATTGTGGTGTGTAGTATTGTGGTGTGTGTGTGTAGTATTGTGGTGTGTAGTATTGTGGTGTGTAGTATTGTGGTGTGTAGTATTGTGGTGTGTAGTATTGTGGTGTGTAGTATTGTGGTGTGTGTGTGTGTGTAGTATTGTGGTGTGTGTGTGTGCGTAGTATTGTGGTGTGTGTGTGTGTGTGTAGTATTGTGGTGTGTAGTATTGTGGTGTGTGTGTGTGTGTAGTATTGTGGTGTGTAGTATTGTGGTGTGTGTAGTATTGTGTTGTGTGTGTGTGCGTGTAGTATTGTGGTGTGTAGTATTGTGGTGTGTGTGTGTGTAGTGTGGTGTGTGGGTGTGTAGTGTGGTGTGTGTGTGTGTTTGTGTAGTATTGTGGTGTGTGTGTGTGCGTGTAGTATTGTGGTGTGTAGTATTGTGGTGTGTGCGCGTAGTATTGCGGTGTGTGCGCGTAGTATTGCGGTGTGTGCGCGTAGTATTGCGGTGTGTGCGTGTGTGTGCGCGTAGTATTGTGGTGTGTGCGTGTAGTATTGTGGTGTGTGCGTGTGTGCGTGTGCGCGTAGTATTGTGGTGCGTGTAGTATTGTGGTGTGTGCGTGTGTGTGTGCGCGTAGTATTGTGGTGCGTGTGTGCGTAGTATTGTGGTGCGTGTGTGCGTGGTATTGTGGTGCGTGTGTGCGTGGTATTGTGGTGCGTGTGTGCGTGGTATTGTGGTGCGTGTAGTATTGTGGTGTGTGCGTGTGTGTGCGCGTAGTATTGTGGTGCGTGTGTGCGTACGTGGTATTGTGGTGCGTGTGTGCGTACGTAGTATTGTGGTGTGTGTGTGTGCGTAGTATTGTGACCATCCTCATCACTGTTCAGGTGACAGGTTTTCAGCAGTTAAGAGTAGTTGCCCAAACACTGACAGTTGCCAGACATCCATCATATTCTCTCTCTCTCTCTCTCTCTCTCTCTCTCTCTACTGCAGCCTAAACCTTCACAGTCCCTGTTGAATTAGGCCAGTGTAACCTCTCAGTGTAATCTGAGCACACTTAAACACGCCAATTCCAAATGTTCCCATTGAGTGTCCGTGTAAAAGATCTCACACAGGCTGACAGCAAATTTGTTTTGCAGCTCATCTTCCAGCATCCTAATCCCAGTTAAGACCCACCACAGTTCTCCAGCAATCCCAGTACAGAAAAACATATTGATGACACATTTCTGTTGGGAACAAAGCAAGCCAATATCTGAAACACATCTCTGAGGAGATGATAAGCGTTTGAAATGGAGGTGGGGTGAGGTTCTCCACCATCTCCAGCACAACAGTTGACTGACAGCACGAGGATGCTGAGCCTTCTCCATGGCAACACTGGCATATTATGCAAATTACATTTTAGCATTTTCAAACAATATCTCAGTGCGTCTTAGCAGTAATGATGCCAGCGTGCTGTGACGGAGGAGAGGTTGATGACTACAGAGGCACTACACAAGACTTACAAAGTCTACAAAGTGTTTTATAGTAATAACGGCTCACTGAGCCTGTAGCAGAAAATTTGTTTGGTTTTTTTGCAGGTCTCCAAGGTCACTAAACTGAAAGACTCCTCAGTTACTCAACCCATTTCACAATCCACAACCCCGAGTTTTACACACCAGTGACTGTGAATTCTCACACAGGGGTGATTATGAACAACAGGACCCTAGATGGGTCAATTCTATTATAAATAATTAACTGAACATATTACATTAGAAGATTAAAGCTCCAACACTCAGTACAGATTTGGCTGACATGGTCAAACTAACACCTGACTGCTGACAGATCCTGTTTGGCTAGAGTGAACAGTCCTGACTGGGCGGACTGGTTTGCATGTATAATGCTTCTCCTCTATCTGCATCATTTTAATAAGAGCTGATGTAAGCCCCTCTCCTCAGATAGCAGTCACAGAGGGGAGAGGCTGTACTGTGAGTGGTACTCACTCACTCACACACACACACACACACACACACACACACACACCCTAATCCTTAACCCTGAATCCTTAACCTATAACCCCTAATCCTTAAACCATAACCCCTATCCCTTAACCCATAGCACATAAGCCCTCATCCTTAAACCCTATCCCCTAACCAGCACTAAAAGGAACATTTCTGGCCTTTATAGTTTTTGAAATGAGAGTTCAGCAGTTTATTTTAAAAGCAGTTTTCCTTTGGAGACCACGAAATATCTTTAAAATGCCAGACATATCACAGTGAACACATTTAGCACCCATAAAGAGAGCTGCACAGAACACACATCCACACAAACACTCCCCATACACTCAAAAACAGAAGCCAAATGCAGTCATAAGAGATGTGCTGAGGTCTCCTGAACTCCCTGCCTGATGTCTCGTAGTACCAGAGGTGGCTATTCAGTCTCTGCCCACAGCCTCTGCATCCTTGCTATACAGCACCTCAGTGCACTGACCAGACTCTGCCCACAGCTTGAGCGGATGAGGTAATGCCTGCAGCCAGTCACAGAGTAGGCCTTACCTTGCACACACAGAGAGAGGCCAGACTGACGTGGGCACGTAACGATTATGTATCAGATCACCCCTGCATCAGAGAGCCCTATTCTTCTCCTGGAGGTCTGAGGTCCTGGTATTGGCTGGGTGGAGTCGGGTTGCAGCTGAGACCATCTGTTGTGGCCAGATGGGGTGGAAAGGCTGGCCATCAGCGCTGGGCCACCGTGGTCTCCCCACCCACAGGGAGTCAGCCTGTCCACACGTTACACGTTCTCCAGCGTACACGTTTCCAACATACACCAATTGCACTCACCCCCTCTAGAGTTAAGATGGAGTGTGTGTGTGTGTGTGTGTGTGTGTGTGTGTGTGTGTGTGTGAGACTACTGTAAGATGGAGAAGGCTGCAGGAGTTTCCATGAATGGCCACACATACACACACGCTTCTGGAAAACCCATTTCCATGTACCATACAGAAATAATATTCAGCATTTCCTTAGTAAAACATTTATTGTAAAACTCTTTATTTTATTCTTTCAAGGTCAGCTACCAAGGCCACCTGTATGTACACAAAACCATCCCATATCACACTTGGAGGCAAGAGGATCTCAAAACACAGGGCTTGAAAGCCAAGCCCTGACGCTGACTCAGCAAAAATGGTATCAAATCAGCAGAATGTGGCCGAATCAGGGACAAAGGAAGCAGGGTGGGGGTGGCGGCCTAGTTAAGACCCACCTCTGGACCAGCCCATGTGCAGGTATACAGCCTCCTCAAACTGTTTCCCAGACAGGCAGTTCAGCTCTGGGGCAGTGACCAGATACACTGTGACAGATGGGTGGGTGTAGTGGTGTATACATTTCCCAGAGAGGCCATTACAAAGAACTCACATGCAGGGAGGAAATGTGACCTACCAGTTAACCTCCTCATATGGGAGGCTCTCCAAAGTGCCTGATTAAAAATATAGAATGGATGTTGGTATGTCTTCCAGCAGTACCAACATATTCAATTATATCTCATAAAATTCACTGAGTTACAGTAAAACAACCGATGATGTGATAGCACGCATTCCAAATTCATAAATCAGTGTACATGATCAGACTGCATCTGCAGATCAGCCTTTATCCTCCGGGTACTGCAGCACATCTGCAGATGGACACCATGTTTGTTCTCATCTCAGGCCAGAGACTCTGAGACTCTGAGAAGGTCAAGCCTGAACACCATCAGGAAACATGAAAAAACACCCTTGAACAACTATCTGGTAACACTCTTACTATAAACATAAATAAATATATAAGCTTTCAATACTGTACAGATGGTGTGGGCAGGCAGAACATTACCTGTAAGTCTCAGTATTGAGGAAAACCTGTTATGACACACAGAGAACACTGAGGTTAAATGCTAACATCTACTAGCATACACGGTCATCCGTTTCAAACCCAGAGGGTTATGAACTGCTGGCCAACATTCAGAGTCATCAACTTTAGGGGCAACAGCTCTGGACTTTATAAAGGTCCAAAGATTTAGAATTTTAGATTCATGATTTGTTAATATTTCACAGTTCTTCCTCTTCCTTCATACATCATCCACCTGGGGGGGACACTTAATTGGGGACACAGGAGTTACACAGCAATTTCCAGCCCACAGGAATTTCTGTGAATGGCCAGGTACACACACAGGTGTCTGGAAAACACATTTACACACAAATTACAGAAATAATATTTAACCTTTCCTTACTAAAACATGTGCTGTAAAACTGTTTCTTTCAAGGCCAGATTGACTAATCTATATTCTTACATCCCAGTCTTACAGAACACAAAACAAACCAATAATATGAGTCCCCAGGTTCCTCAGGACTGTTAGCACTTGGTCGACCCGTTCCTCTGTCCTCTGACCCATCTAAGACAAACATCTTAGCTAAGATAAGACATCTCAGATAAGACAGGATGGGAGGACACAGAGCTGCTCTGGCAGAACCGATACATTTATACAGAGATGAACCCCTGGATGGGGACTATCCCAATGTTCTCTTTAAACCTGTGTCTGTTTTTACATCTGTTCCACATCTGGGTTCCCTACTAGTCTCTAGCAGCTGATGGGATGAGATGTCCCCTACCTGTCCTAGCTGAACTGGAATTCACTCTCATTAAGCTTTGACTAGAGTAGCATGGCACAATGGGGTATTTGTAACACCACAGTGCAGTGTTCAATGTATAATGTAAATGAAATAGCTGTGATGTGGATGAGCTGCATCCTTATAATGTGATATTCAAACATGACCATCCATGTGCATCCTGTACAGTCCAGATAAAACTGTCATGTTAGGCAGCCGTCCTACAGCAGGCAGGGTGGCAGAGGGCGTGCTGGAGGCCAGGGGCCTGGCTAGCTCTTGTAGCTGCTACTCTGAAGTTTTCTTTTGGCAGGGTGCATGAGCTCTAGCTTTAATGACTTCCTCAGTTTCACTGCACTCCCTGCTGTGATCACAGCCCCTCCCTGGTGAACGCAGCTCTATAAGCAAGCAGGAGGATCAGGACGGTCCCAGTCGCCACGGAGCAGAGTTAGCAGACCTCACTGAGCCATGGAATTGGTTTCATAAAGTTTATGGAGCCTGCTTTGCTAAACCAAAACAACAGTTTTAGTCAACTGTGAAGTTATATACAAATGTAAACATACTAAGATGATAAGGCTCTTTCACAAGTTACTTTGTCCCTAATTCATTCAGCCGCACAGAACCACACTACATTCAAGAGTCTTCTAACCTAGCATGCACCCAAATATCACACAAATATTAAACTCGATTATATTATTATAATACAATGTTCATTTCACTTACTAGGCTAACGCAGGTCACATTGGTCATTTACTAAAGCTCCAGCTCACCTTACATTTGATTGCTAATGCCTAACAGCAACCCGGTACACACAGTACTGCAATTTGTTGTATAAGACTTGCCCGCCCGCCCGCCCGCTCATATATATATATATATATATATATATATATATATATATATATATATATATATATATATATATACATACATACACATACATACATACATATACATACACACACACACAGAGAGAAAGATATACAGAGAAACACATTGGACAGCTGATGAAGGACTTCTGGCCTGTTCCGTTTCTCTGGAAATAATGTACTGTTCTACAATTTTGAATCCCTCTCTCTCTCTCTCACACACACACACACACACACACACACACACACACACACACACACCTGGTAACCCACATTCTGTGACTTGTAGCCTAAAACAAACTTGTATTTATCTATACAGCGGTTTATAGGCTGTAATGTCAATGCAGCTGAACGCAAACTTACCACTTCGACCGCTTTTAAAATACCAAAGTGGGATCTGAGATACTGCAGGTCGCACCTGACGCTCCCGAACACGTCCATGGAGCGCACGGGCTCGGTGGTGGGCTGGTACGGGCTGCTCGCGCCCGTGTCCTCGCTGCTCCTCATGGCCAAACCAACCCAGGCCTCGGCTCGCGTGACTTTTCGACTAAAACGATGCTCGGGCAAAGTGACCCTCGCAAGCTCGCGGTTCCGTGTCTAAGCTCTGAGAAGATCCAGCGCGCCTGTGCGCGATACTTCACCAGGCTACGCGCGGAGCACTAAACGTCTGGCCGCGTGAGAACTATTCGAGACCAAACGTGAAGCTCAGATGCTGAGAACCTGGTATCACGGCGCCGTTTCTCCCGAGCCCGGTGGTTCTGCACGGCTCGGACCGACCATCGCTCCGTGATTTCACCGCTGTTCAAAGCGAGCTCCCATCCGTTCTTGGTCTCGTGCTCGTTTTTGGACACGTTCATGGAGTAAACAGAAATCCCACGCCAACCGACCACGCGACTCCTGACATGTCCCTCTCCGTGTTAGTTTAAGACCCCGGTGTTGTGAGTCACGCGCCCCGCCCTCACGGCCCTCAGTCCTTTATTAACCGGGACAGAAGACACGCAGCGGCGTTCTGGCCTCGTGAGCACTGCGGACCATCCTCGGTACGTTCATCACAGACCAGCAGCGCGAGCACGTCGCGCTCAGCCGTGACGTTCCACACAGGTGCGCGCTCGCGTTTACGGACCTAAACCAGACTACATGCGCATCGGTACAGCGGACGGGGGTAACTTACACCAGTAACGACTCTGGTTCCAGATTAATGTTTCATGGATTTCAGTGTTTAGTCTGACATTAAAACGTTCCCAGAGTGCGTTGGCGCTGGCGGGCGTCTCCACCAGTCTAACTGGTGTTCGAGCGCTACTGGTTACCGCGTGCATATCTGCTCTGCTTCTCACTCGAGTACCTCACGCGACTTAGATGTGATTATTTTGTACTATCACAAAACGAGCCTAAAATCTCAGGTGTACAAGTTAAAACGCTTCTCCTCTAAAATAGCCGGATTAGCCTTGAGCCAGCGTCATGGATCATAAATGTTGAAATATGAATTGTAATCCAGTCGGGGGTGGGGGGTCTTACTCCGGATTTCCTTTTGTGGAGTCATTCGTTGAAATGTCCATTTAATTCTGCTTTAATGCATTTTGTGTTATCTTACCTTAATTTGTGAATTCTGCATTCATTCTTGAACTGCAGTTAAAAAATTTAGTGAAGGTCAGAAGGTTTCCAGAGGATGTTGTGGACAGACCCTTCACCCTTAATTAAACGGCACGGTGTCCCTGGAAACCTCGTGTACTTCACTACAATTCGTAACATCTCTACATCTATTACCGTACACCTCACCTGTAAACTTCAGATATATAGGGGAGAGAGAGGATACACTGCCTCCTACTGGGCAGACACACAATCAAGGCCATTTTAACTGAAGAGCGACATCCATTTTCCTTCAACATCTAAGCCAGAAGATCAAATAAATATATTCACTCCATCAACAAAAGAAGACAAGTGGTGGGTGTAGTCTGGAGTCGAGTTTTATTGAAGCCATGACTGAAAGAGACAAGTTTCCTTATCTTTATCGGCACTAAAAGCGAGAGTTCATTTGACCGCATACTGCATAAGATGGAAGCCATCGATCTGTACACAAACACAGCCCTGCATGTGGCCACGAAGGTTTTAACGCTCACATACAGAAAGACTGAGCACAGAAGTGTTACGCTCCTGTTTTCATTAACAAGGGGAAGTGCATATTTTAAGATTACAAAGCACAGCGGCCAACCTTTAACTCAGGTTGAATATCTACAAAACCGGTTGTTCATTGTAACTGTGGTGCATATGTGACAAACCCAAAAGTGAAAATCTACAAGCCAAAAACTCTGGGTTCTGTGGAGACTCTCATCTGCTAATTTATGTGCAGAGGAGAGCACGTGTCCAGGAAAGGAACTTCCTGACACACTGAAGGAACTCTGAGGAACAGCGTTCCCAAGGTAGTGTGATGGTTTGGGGAACCGTCTTTTTGTCCTCTTTTTTCTTTTTAGAGATCAGATTTGGAGGCAATTTCTGGAAAAGCTTGGAGAAGTTTCAAATTCAGGGAAGAAAAAAAAAAAAATCTGAATGTGCCAATTCAAGACACCATTTAAATCCCATAATGAATGCAGTTCTTCAGAAAGTGGAACGATGTTTTCAAGAACGTCGCTGCAGAAAACTGCAGCTCTAAGGCAAACGTAAAGAACTCAGTGAGATTGCAGTAAACATGAGTAAATATATTTACAAAGCACATATAATGTAGTACAGTTGGCTTCAGGTAGGTGACAGCGATAGAGCTCATTACAGGGCCAGAACTGACAGAAGTGCTCAGCTACTTAAACCAGGGGCGAGTGGTCCAAACTAAGATATTGTGCTTAACTGTCCAGACGCTTAGCAGTGCCGTGTGAATGCGGGCGTTAGCGGACGTAGCATCGATATTCAGAGGTTCCTCTTCACTCAGCGCCAATTGGTTTATATAAGGCTTTTTCCACCATTAATAAATTCATGCAAAAAAAAAAAAAAAAAAAAAAAAAAAAAAAAAAAAGACTGCACACTTTGTAGCCTTTTGCCTTAAAGAGCAAAAAAAGACAAGAGGCTGAGATGTTCAGCAGTAATGTGGAAGCAGAGCCTGTAGAGGGCACTGTGGAGGGGCGGTGATGGAAGCTGCTGGGCACACACATCTTTGGTTACAGGATTGCTCTCTGCGTTTTGTCTTGTATGATGCGTCTGTCACTTTGTAGGCAGCACAGCTACTTCTCGACCACAAGTCAAGGTTCCAAGCGCAGGAGTCCCTGCCACTGAAGTACAAGACGTCAGCAGATGAAAATATGTCCGATTTAAGATTTTACTTGCATTTACATGTTGGAGTTGATACAGTATTGGAGGAGATGCCACATTAGCAGAGGCAAGACCTGTGACTGTCATGTCGTTAGCCATCAGGCGGGGGGGTGTGTGTGTGTGTGTGTGTGTGTGTGTGTGTGTGTGTGTGTGTGTGTGTGTGTGTGTGTGTGTGTGTGTGTACTGAGCTAAACGACAGCAGAGAGGCCATATGGGTCCTGAGACAGCCATGCTAGGGGAAGCCTCCCCCTGCCAGGGCGATCTCCCCCCCACACCCACACGGAATGTTTCACACAGACAGCCTCACCAGGCTTCAGGTAGAAAGTACAAAAAGATAAACACTTGACTGCACAAAGAAACAAACGTGGAAGTTGGCAGAAAAATCCATTTGACTAAAATCAGGTTGTGTGTACTGCATGCGTCACTGCCTATGTGAAGATGACATCATGGGGTGCTAGGTGAAGGGGGGAGTTTCTTCTCAGGGAGACAGATTTGAAGCAAGCATAATACTTAACGCACAGCTCCACCTCTTCACAGGCACCGTTACATATAAAACAACAGAAACGCTTCCCTACTGCCTGACTGGAAATGAACCTAAACCACAACAGGAACACCACCACAGTTGCAATACTTAAAAAAACAAAAAACAAATATAAATTAGTTTAGGGGCGAGGGGGCACTGGTGTCCTGTGGGGGAGAACCCTCACTAGCACACAACGCACTGCTGAGGCAGGCAGGACCATTCCTCTCTCTCAGCATGGCCAATATACACCTCTCCACCTTCCAACACTCACCAACACCTCTCCACCCTCCAACACTCACACCTCACACTCCACGTTCCAACACCTGCCACACTCCATCACAGAGAATTCTTCATAACTTGTCAAAATAACTGATTTCATACAAAACTGAACCAAAGCTTGTATAGCAAAATGTCTTGTGTATATTTACAGCCTCATTGTAAAGAGAGATTGTACTCCCCTTCACTCGTGGACCAGTAAGTGTTTGCTTGGATTAGTGTCATGACGTCAGTGGTGTTAAGCGCGTTACGTGAAGATTTTAATGTCTGAAGGATAAAACTGAGAAAGAAAATATCAGCATAAAAGCCTTGTTTCATATAAATACATCAGTATGTACTACAGAGTTTTAAATGAATAGATTTAGCCTCTTCTCTTTTTTGTAAATCACATCACTGCCATCCTTCCAATAAGTAACGCACAGGAAGCAGGAGGGTGTTTCCGCCTGCCCCCCCACCTCCCCGTGAGGGCATCACATCAACCTGCCTCACCACTAAAAAAAAAAAAAAAAAAAAAAGGGGGGGTTTGGAGGGGTAAAAAGATAAAGAAAACTCAGTATTCAAATCTGTTCAGATTTCTCCTTCTCCCTCCCCCCGGCAATACCAGAGCCAACACGCACACGACAGCATCGCGGCACGCTCGCTGAAACTCGCTGCTCACGGACACACACAAGGGGGGAATTTTTGGTCATGACAGTTTTTCTCCTGTATGTTGATAAGCATGTTTTGTTCTGGAGTGCTGTCAGAGGGTCGAGGAGTTAGTGCGCTCCTGCGTCATGCTCTGACTCTGGGGTGTCGTTGGCCGTTACGATGGAGTCAGATTTGTGAGTCATACGGTCCAACTCTGCCTGGACATCAGTCAAAGCTGGCTTCTGCCCTTGAAGAAAACAGAGGGAAGAGACACAGTAATCTCCTGTAGTGTCTGGGAGGTCAGACACACACACACACACTCTTACACACACAGGGATGTGGGTGGGGCTGGCCAGGGCTGTGTGTGGCCTTCATGCTACTACTGCAGAACATGAGTGTGGCCGGTAGAACACGTGCAGAACTAAAGATGAAAGCAGTGAGGGCGCATGGGGTCACGACCTCAGCATACAGGTGAGGTCTGCCCACAGGATGTCATATGGATGAATGAGATAGCAAGTCAAATGGGGAAGACATGCAGGCGTATAAATCAATTACAATGTCAGCATTAACCGAGCAGGACGTCACCAGCCATCTGTGTATGAGTCAGTAGGTCTTCTCTCCAGCCTTGTGGGGAAACTGTCACACAACAACACTACAGGTGACGACAGCATGGGAGCAACCGGGGGCGGGGCTTATTAGGTTTTACCTGTTTTCTTGGTGGAGCCGGGCACGCCCGTCCCTGCGCTGCCTGGACTTCCTGGAGCGCCTGTTTTTTTACTCAGCAGACTGTTGAAGAAGTTGGCCAGCACACCCTCATTAGCAGCTGCTCCTGACACGCACACACGCACACACGCGCACACACACACACGCACACACGCGCACACGCACACACGCGCACACACACACACGCGCACACACACACACACACCCCTTATTATAACAACTGCCCGAATCTTCAATCCATTTTTGTGTGTGTCCGTATCCGTCCAGCTGAGAAGCTCGAGGTCTAAATCAGCACTACAACGGGCCGTGCGGCTCAGTACAGGATTCGTTCAAGATGTGTTTCATGGCTCAATACAGGATACAATTATGTGGCAGATAATGACTGAAAACGGCTTTTGGGCTGGAGCAGCTTTACAAAGCCTCATTTAATTCAAAAACCACCACAACCTTATTCCTGCTCATCTTAACAATAGCCACCATGTCAATATTTCTGGCCAGACGCGGCTCACCAAGACAAGCCAGCACAGTCTTGAAGGAAATCTCAACAATGGCCTCAAGATGGCAGTGTGTGCATAGAAATTCGAGGAGAAAAAAAAAGAGACATCAGGAAGGAGGAAAAAAAAAAACCTTAAAACCTTCTTTAACCCTCACAAAACTGCACTCAGGTCTCAGTGTAAGGGTGAGGGTGTAATTATGATACAGAATAACTCCCTTTTGTCTTGCACGGAGTGTCAGATGTTCAACATGCTCTGTAGAGCCCACATTCCTCCACACACGCTGCTGAACTGGGGACAAACAGTTAAATATTCTTTTGATCAGCTCAGGGGATTTGGAGAGTTACTCAGGGGCCATTTGATAAACTGGAAGCAAGCCCTGTTGTGCCTTTTAGCAAAGAATGGCTTCCACCCTCCTCCACCCCAACAGACAGGTGTAGCACTGGACTGATGGTCTCATTCTCAGTGCCTGTTGGGTACTCGTTTGCCTGGCTAATAAAGGCCCTCCATCTGGTGACCAGATTGAGGAAGACTGCTTCCGGTCCTGATTACCTTCATGTAATGAATGACTGCATATCGTGTTCATCAGCTAGAATTACAGTAAGATATGTTTACAATGTCTGTTCTGCTGTAATCACATATTTGAGGAGTTGTGTGGGGCCTCACAAAGGAACCTGGATGTGAAGATGTGCCTGATTATTCCTCTAGAAGAGTGTGCGTAAGGCAGGACACGTTCATTTACATTTATGGCATTTAGTTTTTATCCAAAGCAACTTACAATTATGACCGAGTCAATCTTGAGCAACTGAGGGTTAAGGGTCTTGCTCAGGGGCCCAACAGTGGCAACTTGGTAGTGGTGGGGCTTGAACCGGCAACCTTATTCAGTAGCTACCACTGCCCTGTTCAGGGTTGCAGGGCCAATCACTCACCCTTCATGTTGGGATCTGGTTTCTTCACGGTAGTCATTGGTGATACGCTAGCTACGTTGGTAGGGACGGGGCGACCTGTAGGCCGAGGGGAACCAGATGTGGTCCGGGCCGGAGATTCCTGTCCACGCACGCATGCGCGCACACACACAGGAAATGACTTAACAGCTTTCCATCCACTCGACTCATCACAGAAGAATTGGGGCATTTTAAAAATATTTAAAATTCATATTAGCCAAGAAAGCAAGGTTTAAAAACAAGAAACTGGTTTTAGCTCAGAACTACACAGACTAGTGGACAAAAACAACTTCCTTAACTCGTATCTCAAACACAAACATGGATTAAACTTCACAAATACACATGTATGCCAAAGAAATGCATTTCTAAATGATTCTGTTCTGTAGGTGGTTCTTTTAACACGTGTCGTTTGTGTCGTCCATTTTGTTGATGCTGAAATCTAGAAACATTGTTGCAACCCCATTTACTGATTTTGTGGATATGAAATATGAGAATGTTTGACATTGGTTACATGTTCAATCCTCCTGCACAACACACAAGCTGAGCCCAATTGAGCTTGTAACTACACACAACCCTGACACGGGTTCAAACGTCTGACCCTTTACTTTGACATTTCATTTCTATAAGTGTGACCTGAACAGAAGCACTAGACACCCTCTTCACTTACAGTTCCTCTCGTCGGGGTCGCCGGCTGCTTCGCCAACAAGGACTACAGACCAAAAGCAAGAAGAAACATGAGAAACCCACAAAGAAACAACATGGAACCACTACAAACTAACCCACATCACCCAGACATTAAATCACATCCTAAACAGACATGTGTGTTAAACAGTGAGCTACAGCAAATGAAGGAAGCAAGATGTGTGTGAGAAAACAAACCTGCTGCTTCATGAGGAAGACCTGCTCATCCTCTGCATTTATCTCTTTATCGTGTACCAGCTACACACACACACACACACACACACACACACACAGTTGAGGTGATATAGCACGGTGATATAACTAACGTCTTTGCTCAGTAAAGGTCCCACAGTTCACCTTTCGCACAGGGGGTGTTGTGATGAAGTCCTTAAACAGATCATCTGGTCTAACCGTTGTGAAGTTTTCATGCAAGATGGCAATTTTCTTCTCATTGTCCCAACCAGACGGACTGTAAACGGGGTTTAGAGAACAAGACAACTGCTGACTAAATACGTGATAATGTAAGTGAAGCCGTACAGTCAGTGGTTTAAGTGAGTTAGTTGTCCGCTTTGTTTTTTTGTAACACCAGTCTAAATCTATATTTCTAAGCTCAAATACAATATTACTACAGCTACATCTGCACTACTGTACGCACGTGTATGTGTGCGTGTGCGTATATATAAACAGTCCTCGTACATAAACACTGCATCCTTCTCCACCACTAAGGCAGCTGTGGTGAACTGGAAGTCAAACAGCTTGTGCACTATGTATTTATAAAGGAGGTCCAGGTTCTTCTCTTCTTTGACGGAGGTGTAGATCAAGGCAGCACCATCTGAGGGGCAGGATTAAGGCAAAACACACATGCCTGGAAACTGAACTGAGGTCTCATCGACTGGGAGAAGGAAGGGGGTGACAGGACACGCAGCCTGAAGGATACACTGGAGGCAGAATCGCCGAACATGGGACTGGATGAAGTCAAAGTGTTCCTCTTTATAGTCCAGCTCCTTCTCCAGCACAGTGACGGCGTCACACTGCGACAGAGATAAACGGAGAGATTACAGCACAGGCAGGTTCAAACGATCCCAGAACAGGTCTGACAGGAGCGTGTTAAACGCTCCTCTGTTTCCTGTAATGTATCCAGATTAATATTTGCTATTTAACAGGTGGAGCCTCTTTAGCGGCTGGGACGCTGCCTGCAGGACACACCCCCTGCCCGGCAGTGGAGCAGAGACGCAGGTGTCAACACAGCTTGCGCAGGTATGGATCAGAATGAAATACGAACGGATGGAGAACGTCTCCCCACGGGAACGAACACACACACACACACACACACACACACACACACACACACACACACACAGAGAGTAGAGAGGGTTGGCTGACTTTAGCAGGCCAATACAGCTGAGAGGTGTACATCTGCTACTGAGCCCAATGTGACACTAAACACAGCTCCATCAGACTATAAGAGCCAGCCAGTACCAGAACCTCAGAAGGCCAGCGTGGTGAGTCCTCACAGAGCACGTGAGGGAGAGATGGTGGGTAATCGGAGAGATGTCTGCAGGCAGTACATGCCACATGAAGAGTCTTTCATTAGATGAGAACAGAGCAGGACACTGAGAACACAACCTCCACCCACCATGACAAACTATTAACCACCTCCACCCACCATGGTGCACCCAGCCCACTAAATGCCCCTTGGTAAAACCTAGAGGAGGGGGTCAATGCCCAGTGGCACTGAGACAACACGTCTGAACTGCAGGCCAACAGCATGTTTACATTATGGGAATAGAAATATTTTGACCTACCCACTAGGGGGAGCTCTTGGCATCGTTAAAGCACAGGGATGTTTATGTTGTCGGTGAACCTACATGTCGATAAATGTTACCTTCCCTGCGCAACACAGTACCAGGTCATGGAGTTAATGAAATTCTCACCTTTGTGCAAACTACCAGCACTGGAATGCCCAGGTTGTGTGTCAGTACATTTTCTCCCAGCGGGAGCAGCACCCCCTCGTCCTCTGTCCCAGCCGGAGGGCCTCTTCTCTGTGGAGAAGGCGGCACAGCCTCCTCAGGCTCCACATACTCCTGGAAGGCCTTCACCACTACAGACAAGATAAACAGTCGAAAGAGTCTTACGGTAGATTCATCAAAATACAGTGAGAATGGTAACGCTAATAGCCTTTAAATCACACAGACAAGATTTTGTTCACTTGGTGCAATAACTCAAAGTTACAAGGTCAATTTGAACGGTGTAGTTCTGAGCTCAGCCACAACTCTACTGACCAGGTTTCCACAATATAACCAAACTGTGTCCACCAGCACAGACAGGTGAAGACAAGGGCCTACATGGGAGTACCCACAGTGCATTGCAACAACAAGAAGGGACTTCCTTGGGAAGCCTAGGAATGTGGTTCCACACAAGGCATAAACGGCCGTGCACCCCCCCCCCCCCCCCACGGAGCTCAGCCACCAGCCAACACCTACCAGACAGCAGAACGGAAAACATACATACCACCAACTAACAACACAAAAGGGCAACAATGCTAGCTTCTGGTTTTATTTAAATACATTTCAGATCAAGGAAATCGGAAAAAGGAGAACACTTTCTCCTTGTCTGAGGCGTTTTAATATATCAGGTTTCCACAGCCATGACTGAGACCGGCAGGTCTCAGTAAGGACGAAGACACACCATCATGTCCCCAGCAGTCACATTAGCAGGTCACAGACCAGAGGAGCCAGTGACTTAGAAAACAGCATCTCTGTTCTCTCCCAGAATAACAGAGCTCTTTCAGAAAGAACACGAGACCCGGTATACACAGAGGTTTCCAAAGCAAACAACCTATTTATAAAATCCAGTAACATTTGTTATTTAAAAAAAATATATATATACAACATTTATTATTAAAATTACTAGGGGGCATTTCATAAAACTCCCCATAGGACTCTTTCTGCCTTTGCTTCTAATTCTTGCAGTTGTTTGTACATAAGGGACAATTTTGGCATAACATGCTTGCAAAGTCTGATCAGACCACCGAGACAGCCACAGTTAAAACACCTCAGGTACCTCCACAGCCATTAAGAGTCCTGGACCCACCGCCCTGGATCCAGCACTGTACCAGGGATGTAGCAGCTTCAAGCAGTCCAGGCCAAACTGCACTCGTAAACAGTTTCTATTATCGACTTTGACCAAGTTTCACTTTATCCAAACATGGGTGGGTCTGAAGAGCAGATGTGTTCACCAGCCACTGAACAGTTAAAGACAAGCACTAGAAAGAAAAACTGCTTTACTACTGCATATAAACCACATACTGGAACAGTACCCAGTCCATCAGCCAGCAGGGCGGCAACAGTCATGAAGGTAAGAACCCGCCAGGTGCATTTGTGTGTGTGCTATGTGTAAGAGCAGACGGGAGTCGCTCTAGGCCGCTACAGCAGTCCGAATGCTCCGCTGACCCACCAACGTGTGCAGCTTGGCATAGCTGACACCACAGCACACAATGATGCAACGTCCTGCAACACAGGCTGGACAGAAGCCTGGGAAACATTGAGACTGAGTACGTCAGTCTGCCTCTGTCAGTCTGCGGCAACCCCCCCTCACTACAGACTGCTTACAGCCCTCCTTTTGTCTGCGTCTCTCTGTCCTTTATAACACACGACATCAGACCCTGTCCTGTCATACTACTTCCCACCGTGTCATCTGCCCCCCCACCCCACTCCCACTGCACTGAGTGATGACATCACCCCTCTTTGATGACCTCATCTGTAATCAGGACTGGAGGCAGCCTGCCCACTGATAACAACATGCTCCGGGATCCCTGGGGTTATTACCATGGTGATCAGGCAACAGTTACACCAGTGTTTATGGCCCACCGCGTAAGAGAAATACTTTTACACTAGTCAACCCGAAACACACACGCGCGCGCACACACACACACACCATCTCAGGGTTCTTCCTCTTATTTCCACTTTCACACATTCACCACTGACACAAAAAAAAAACAGTCGACTAAAACACTGGGTAATATCGGCACAGCACAACATCTGAACAGTTTTGCTTAGACATGAGTTTCACCATGAAGAAAGAGTTAAACGTCAGACAGCAGTCCAGCTGCTCCAAAGAGCAAAATTAAATCACTTTACACGAGTGTACACACATTTTACTTGAACCTCTGCTTCACACACACACACACACACACACACACACACACACACACACACACAGAGAGCATAAAAGGAAGGGCACACTAGCTCAGAGTCAACAGATAAATATAACACATATTTCCCTCTGACACCTAACAGGACTTTTCCAAGCATTTCAGCATTAACCAAACGTAGCACCGGTTCTGTCATTTATAGCCGCTGCATGACTCATCCCAGTGGCCCAAAAGCCTCATTATCCTACAGCAACAAAACCTGCTTAGTCAGAACCAAGAGCAGAGCTGCTCTCAGTCCAACAGACAGGCTCGGCCCCGCCCAGCCACTTCCTCAGACACACAAACACTCCATGCCCGTCTGACGTGGACGGCGAATGTTTTGGAGATCAGCACTTACTGGTCTGCTCCAGCTCCTTCATTTTCTCTGGTGGCATCTTCAACTTGTCCACGTGCTCACGCAAGACACTGGTCCACTTCTCCAGAGACTCCATGATGGCCCACGGCCGGGACATATCCACCACAAACACGGCCAAGCTGTCCTCCAGCGAGTCTCCTGACACGGCAAACTTCAGCAGGCCTTTGTGGTACAGATCTCCATCCAGGATCCACACGTTGCAGCGGGTCAGATCTGGAAGCAGGGAAGACACGAGTCTCCAGGTGGTGACGCTGACCACCGAAACAGGCAAACAAGACAACATCTGCATTTCAAAAGGAAAGTTTACCACACTCAACCTGCTTAAAGTCTCCAACATGCTCCATGCTGATGGTAACTACACACACTCAAACGGAGCAGTGGTGTCTCAGTGGTGAAGATACTGGACTAGTATCCAGAAGGTTGCTAGTTCAAGTCCCTCCACTGCCAGGTTGCCAGTGTTGGGCCCCTGAACAAAACCCATAACCCTCAATTACTCAAGTTGTGTTCAGTCAGAATCGTAAGTGGCTTGGGATAAGTGTCAGATAAATGTAAATAGCTCTCAAAGCAGCTGGCCACAGTGAAGATTCAACACAACAAATTTCCTCATGCAAGTTCAACCCCTTACATTCCCCAGCACGAGTATGCAAATGTGTTTTACATACTAATAAGAGCATTTTAGGGGCTTAGTGATCCACAGCAGTTTACACGTGAGGAAAACTGCCCCCCCCCGCCCCATCACGTGAGGAACACTGACCACCCCGCCCCATCACGTGAGGAACACTGACCACCCCGCCCCATCACGTGAGGAACACTGACCACCCCCGCCCGCCCCATCACGTGAGGAACACTGACCACCCCCGCCCGCCCCATCACGTGAGGAACACTGACCACCCCCGCCCGCCCCATCACGTGAGGAACACTGACCACCCCCGCCCGCCCCATCACATGAGGAACACTGACCCCCCGCCCGCCCCATCACGTGAGGAACACTGACCCCCCCGCCCCATCACTTACCATCTCTGTCCTCATCGTGAACGTTCAGGTACAGGTATTCCAGCCCCCTCCCCTTCTTATTGTATTCGACTCCTTGGAGCTTCGCCATAAGTGTCGTCTTCCCTGATCCATCCTCCCCTAAACACACACTCGCACACTTGTAACATTCTTTCAATGCACACCATTACTTCAACAAATCAGGAGACAATCTTACACCACCACCAGAGACTGACACACATGCGTACACACCCTTTTCAGACAGAACTGGTGAGGAATAGCAGTTACCCATTGGTCTAGACAAGACCAAAATATAAACACCACATGTGGAAACTTTTCAACAAACATTAATTTGAGAACAAAATAAAGCACATACCGAACACCAGTATATTTTTTCCGGATGGCAATTTAGAACTTGAACGTGTGGAAACTTCGCTGAGGATTGCAGACCTGTGTGTATATAACAAGGCATAACTGGTAAACGGTTCAAAGAAGCAGATGGTGTCCTATAGATTAATGTACGACTGAAATTAAGACAATATTTAAATACTCATTTACGACAAAGCCAAGTAGAGAACAAAATCTTACCGACAGCCTGTAGTTAATGACTATGTATGTTAAAATAACAACACATACAAGAGCGAAACAAGTTATAACGCAACTAGGACATCACTGGAGTACAGCGGATGTTTGCTTGTTCAAAACTATTATGAGAACTTAACAGAATACGCCAGAAATCTGTGTCGTTGTCCGTCAGAGCGGGCAGTCTGGAGAAGATGGCCAGCTAGGGTTAGGTCTAGCTAACCTACCGGATAGGCATACGCTACCTAGCATAGTTAGCTATCGGTTAGCTACCGAAGTCATTTGCAACCTATAATGCAAAATCAACATGTTAGCTAACGCTAACTAGCAGACCAGCGCTACCAACACAAACATCTCGAAGAACATCAAGACTTGGCAATTTTAACAATAAACTGAAGGACATGCGTGTTCGTGGCTTCTCATCTCAGCGCTTAACAATCCGCAGCAGACAAAGACCGCTTTAATTAACATACTTTAATTAGCCGGAATGAGCTAACGTAGTCACTCAGAAAAGAAACGCCACACAACTAGCGTTAGCCTCGCCTGAAGGGCCGGCGTTCGCGCCCGGCGGTGACACAGCACATCTCAGCCCGACAGACACCGACACTCTCCCGCGTGCCCGCCGCCAGCCCGCCTGCCGCCCCGCTCCGAGCGCGCTGTCGTACCACAGGGTGGGTCCCTCGTCGTCCTCGCCGCTGTGGTCCATGTTGTCCGTCCCGGCGGCGCCCAGCAGCTTCTTCTCCATCTTGTCTCTACAGCCACAAAGGGCGGCGCCTGCCTGAGGACCTCCACACACGGTCAGAGCTATGTTACAGACATTACAGACATTAGCGCAGCTTTCCACAAAACCAGAACAAATTCCGTTGAGTTATTTCAGTACCTCGTACGTTTCTGTGTTGCAGAGAAGAGAAACGAAATAACGTGCTATTGGTCCGCAAGGCACTCGTAATTGTGATCAGGCAGTTGTACGAACAGCCGAATACGCGTGCGCTTGGATGACGTCATTGTTAGAGTTGTCGACTTCCTGTTCAGAGACGCTTGACGCGCTACTAGAATGATGAATACCGATCCCAGATCAGCTCTACCATAATGATGACGATGATAATAACGTCTTTAATTAGGAAAGACCGATCCTAGATCAGGTCTACCATAATGATAATAGTGTCTTTAATTAGGAAGACCGATCCCAGATCAGCTCAAACCGCCAATGCCTTTCATCGGACCTTAGTGAACTCACCTGGATGGCAACTCATCTGAAGTAGTGAGATTTTGGGGTTTAATCATCTGTAGTCAGCTTTGGGGGTTTAATCATGTAAAGTAGTGAGTTTTTGGGGTTTAATCATCTGAAGTAATGAGTTTTTTGCATTTAATACGGAGCTGCTTACGGACAGTTGTCTTTAATGAGCCACAGTATAGGAATGACCATGTAGTGTTGCTTCAACAGACCTGATAGTGGAGTGGTAAAATCAGTCAATACTGAACAAACATCCACTTTTGTATTGACTATCACATGTTCTGAGTTATAAAGCAGTGATTAGAAGGCAGTAGTGAACTGTCTGTAATTCCCTAGTGGTGTGTGTGCTTAAACATTATTATACAGCGTTCATAACACCAGAGCGCAATGGGTCACATCAGATAGAAAAGGAGTGCATGGCTACACCTCCTGTTTAAATGAAGTTATAACAGGATACTTATCCAGAAAAGAAATCAAAAAGGACCAAATAACCAAATAAGGAGAGAAATAAAGATTCCTGTAACACAATAACATTCTCATACTCATATCCTGTTGTACTGGACTCTGTTAGAAGAAAATATAGAGTCATCTATTAGGAGTCATTAATTACAAAATTGAACATTTTATATCCTAAATTATTTTAAAATAATAAATACTGATTCATATTTGTAATGTCTAATATTATTTAATCTAAATTTCAAAGGATATTTCAAGTTGGTAGTGAGAAAAATAAATCAGAATATATTTAATTTGTAATGAATTAAAATTAAAAATTCAAATAAATAAAAATTCAGTCATTTTTAACATACATCATTAATGGCATTAGAAGTATTGTACTGTATTGGGGTGGAGGCTCAGATTCCCAAGCAACAAACATAAAATTGTTGAATCAGGTTTTTATTTTAAAATTGTTCACTTTATTTTACAATTTATTAGATGCATATCGGTTTAAAAGTTATTGTTTCTTAAATAAATGTTTTGTTGCTTTGTATACAAACATAATTTTTAACTTAAAAGTTTCCTATTTCCAATTTTTAATTTTGAGAAATTAGAAAAATTCTGCTTTTTTCTAATTTGTGATTCTTACAGTCTTGTGTTTAACAGTTGAACCTCACCTGGATACTGTACATTTGTCTGCAAATTCCTGTCTCTGGACTTTGGCACCTTCACAGAGACCTCTCATATGTTACGAGGCATCACTGCTTGTCTGAATGGTCCTACACAATCACTTGGCATTTTGTCAATTTATTGGGGTGTATATTCTCTCAACCAGTTAAAACCAGATTACAAACATGCAATCAATAAAGCAACCAGCACTGTGAAAGCTGCCAAGGTTGAGTCCAATCAATTCCTATCCAGGCATGTGACATCCCACAGTGACTGGAATGGCTGTGGTAATTAATGTTGAGATTACGGATGGATGCTGCTACACACCTGCCCCAGCAGAGACATCTAAAGGTTGTGGGGGAGGTCTGAACCAGAGACTCTGCCTGGAGAGAGACTCCATGCTGTGAGCTCAGCAGGGCCCATACGGCAGCCTGCAGGGCTACGTCTGGGGTCTCCAGGGAGTGCTCGCATACCAAAACTCTGAGACATGGGAAACCTGACCTTACCGCTCTCAGGGATTCCTCCTGGCAAGAAAACAGAAATATTTGATTTGTGTCTGTGTGTGTGTGTGTGTGTGTGTGTGTGTGTGTGAGAGAGAGAGAGAGAGAGAGAGAGAGAGAGAGAGAGAGAGAGAGAATTACTGTTAATGCTGTTTGCCTCTCTCATTAAAACTACTCTATATTCTGTACTCAGTGCACTTGTATACCCACAGTTCCAATCTTTTGATGTCACAAATTAAGAAGAAAGACAAATAAAGATGTTGAGATAGTCAGCCTTTAGCTTCATGATTTTATTTGAAACCAAAAACCACAAAAAGGGAAATGCAGCACCTAATAAGTTTCAGTTCCTATACTGACATTCACAGGAACTCAGAAACATTGTTATATCTTTAGTTAAGACCTGCCATTTATTTTCTTCATCACAAGGGCTTTGTAACCAACTTGAAGAAACTGCAGGCAATACGCTGTTACTTCCATATATGTGCATTCATAATTCCACCACTAGAGGGTGCTGTTTCCATGGTAAATTGCACTTTGAGGCTCCCTCCCTCCTTTCTGTAGACAAGGGGCCTGTGGTTAATTACGCACGTGGTGGTTAATTACGCACGCGGTGTTTGTCCGGCCTTCTGCATGGCACAAATCTCGCGCACCAGAAACCGTCCAGCACGTGGAAAGGCCGAAGCTTCTCCGTGTAGCAGCGACCCCAAGACCGTTCCACACCGTAGCACGCGGGGTTGATTAGAAAGGAAACTACGTTCAGATTACACACTGAGCCAAATGTGTAAATTCTGAAGTATATCACCGTATGGAAGTAAAAAAGAGACAAAAAGATCTGAATCTATATTATCACTAATGGAATATTATTGTGTGAAAAGCAATCTGTGTATTGTGGTTAATTTAGTTGTTTTAAATCCAAGTCTAAAAATGTTAATATAAGCCCTTTATTTTGAATATCACTAGTTATTTTTAAATTTCAGTGCTGAGGAGGGAGAGAATGTCACCATGGAAAGGTCAGGCTCTCTGTGAAAAATTAAAGATGGTTTTTAATCCACAAATGCCCACACATGAGCAGCCCACATGTCAGGACGGTAGACCTGTCCAGCTCGCGGGTAAAACACACCTGGTTCAGTTCATCTGCTAATAAATACCCAGTTTGGTAACCTAAAACTCATTTACATATCTAATCCAATCCTAGATATTTTAGAATATAAAAATTACAAGTTAGAAATTCATGTGAATTTCACTCACAGTAAATTTAACTGAATATATAGATTAAATGTCATTTCTTTTCGACTTTGATGCCATTGTGGCTGGGATGACCGCAGTTTGCTGATGGAACGAATAATGGCTGAATTGATTAATCAATTCCAATCAATTTAAGGCAAGTGAGGCAAAGAAAACAAGCTTGCAACAAATAACAAAAATGCATCAAGTTTTCAAATCAGTGTGTTAAGAAAGAGTGCATGAAGATTTCAGTTAAGTGAATCATTTACCCAACACAAATATTGCTTATACTCGGTGTCAAAGGGCTTTAGTTCATGAAACAACCACAATGATCTTTATCCAAACATCTTCCACGCTTTTATGGCAAGACACAAACCAACCAAACTTAGCAGAGTGTATGCAGTCCCATTAACGCATACGGGGACATGTGGGAAAGACCTTCTCACACACACACACCCCAGTGTGAAAGTGTGTGACACTATGGAGTCGCACAGCATCTTAAAACGGTTATGGACAGTCACAGATACACTCGCATCCATCAAGAGCACCACCATCTGACTGTCTTGGCGAGGGGACACGTGTCCACAGCACTTCTGGAAATTTAGCAAACTTCACTTGGTTTGTCCCTTCAGTCCTGGCTATGTTTCACTCGGTCCTTCTATGAGAAAACCAAGCTGAGATAAATATTAAATTATATGAACCGCCTTTTAGGTGGTAATTCTCTAAATTAGACATCAAAGGAAGACGGTTGCTATAGTGACTAAAGGGTAAAGGTTTAAATAAAAGGGTTATTATTCCTAAAAGGAGAGAAGTCCATGTAATGTCTAGCGCATGCGCTGTGGGAGGGGCAGGGGAGAGGGCGTGGGGAGGGCGTGGCTATGGGAGGGGCAGGGGAGGGTGTGGCTGGGGGGGGGGGCGCAGGGGAGAGGGCGTGGCTGTGCGAGGACATGAGCTACAGCGACATATGTCTCGCGACCCGGGCTTTTAACAGGAGGAGTGCGCGCGGGGGGCGGGTGGAAATAATCCCAGTCGCAGACTGGAGCTCGAGAAGCAAGTCGCACTGTGTGCAGCTGTCGCTCGTGCGCGTTCTGCTGGATTCAGATCAGTGCTACAGCAGGGAGGCAGAGCAGGCCAGTCTCTACATCACACGGATTTGTGCGGTTCATTTCAGCTGTAAACCAGGTCGGTAAACTTTTCTCTGGATTCTCGACTTCCTTTTCTGAATTTTGCACGGTCTGCCGAACCAGGTTGTCAGTCTGAATGGAGAAGGAAGGGGCCCATGTTACCAGAGGCTAAAGCAAGCGGTGCGATGGCATGTCCTTTGTTCTCAATACTCGAATTTGCACTTCATATTAACTGTTCACAGCAAATTCAGAATTTCAGCTACAGATACAAATCTTTCAATTGCCATTTTCCCGTTGCTAATATTATGGGAAGTGCGAAATAACTTCTAAATTCTATGATAAAAAGCTCATGTTGTTTTATTGGCACTGCGGAATAGTTGCTTGGGGTGGTTGCTGTAATGACTGGTAAATTGGTTTTGGGATACTTGCGTTTCATTTCCAGCGTTAACGCTTTGTGTGTCCAGCCCAGGGTTGGTCAGGCACGTCCTGCCGTTGGTCTCGTGTTCTGTCTCACCGACTTCATCCTGACGATTGTTTGTCTGATTGTGTGCTGCATTCTTCCAAACCTCAAACCAGGTTTCCATGTTTTTCCATACGTCTTGTTCTCCAAACCGGGATGTTGTAGTGGGCCATAAACCCTCTGTACGCCGCTGGTGGGCGCGTGATAGCGAACAAAAGAGCAGCGGGAGGTTCGGGGGCGCGCGCGGAGCGACGGAGCCGGTGTAGTCACTGCTTTTGTCGACCTTGCGGTGCACGAGGGGCAGAGGGGCTGCGCCGCGGCTGACTATCCCGGGGACGGCTCGGGCGTCCAGTAACAAACCACTGTGGTTCGGTTCGGTTCTCTCTCTCTCTCTCTCTCTCTCTCTCTCTCTCTCTCTCTCTCTCTCTCTCTCTCTCTCGATAACTAAATACTGACTCAGCAACGTGAAAGAGCCGCTTGTTTTGTACATTATAACAGCTACGGTTACAAATTATGAAATCAAGGTCTCATCACAGCCACATTGCCTACAGTTATGAATATAGTCGTCTATCGTATGTGTTCAAATGTAAATACAGGGTTCCGAGCTCTCCCATCTTAAAGCGAGCTAGAATTGGCTGCACATCGTGGAGTTTGCATTGCTCTACGCGTGGTCTTCGCGCGTGACTACGCGTCTGGTCCCGGCGGGGCCTCGTGCAGGACTATGGACAGCGCCTATTGTGACTCTCGATGCAACACCTTCATCTGTCAGTCGGGACACGTGTTGACAGATTTTTGATCAAGATTATGCAAGCTTGAAATATTATTTTTATTGTAGTAGCACATACCATGTTAAATGTGCTGCAAATAACCTTTAGAGTAAACACGATCACTAACTTGGACTTCTCTGCAATATAAAAGTCGAGTGTATGCATTACTCGTTTTCAGCAGTTTTTAAATGTAAATATTTGTTGTGCTAACTACCATGGTTATTTTTGAAATTAGATCTTTATTAGGTGTGATTGAAACTTTAAAAAAATTCTCTTTTTTTTTTTTTTTTTTTTTTTTTTTTTTTTTTTTTTTTTGGTAACGGGGCATTACAGAATGTTGAAACCTGGTCTTGTTTATGTTCAGATGTTCAGAAGAAGATTCAGTCCGTTCTGTCCCTGTACAACAGCTGATCATTTGATGTTTGCCTTCTTCCTCCTTGCTCTGTGTAAAGAGCATGGTGTTTCTCTCTCTCTCTATCGCTGACACACACACACACACACACACACACACACACACACACACACACACACACATATACATACACCTTCTCAGTACATTAACCCCAACCAAACCTCTATCAGATAGGAGCCGTCTGAGGTTATCAGCCACACATAATGCACAACCACTGCAAAAAACATGTTTCTATAGTCCTGAGTGCTGATAGTGAGAGTGAAGGGGTTAGTCCTGAGTACTGAGATTTAGCCTGCTGCTACAAGCCTCTTTTTTTCATGCTCCGCCCCCATAACTGTGTTCTCTTTTGACTGACTAAACTCAGTCTTGGCAGTCAGTGTGGTTTTGTTTCCACAGGACATAGAGGTTAAAAGGAGTTTTTGTATATGGAGGCTCACAATCGACACAACCGTGGGAGGGCGACCAGACTTGCCAAATCCACGGATTCAAGATTCCAGCGTTACTCATATAAAAGCAGAACAGGACATTTAGAAGAACCGTGTGGGGTCCGAGTTTGGTCCATGTCCAGCAGCGATTTATAAACCCCCCCCCCCTCCCCCACTTTAAAAGTGAGCTTTTAAAGGGCAGAAACACAGACAGTCAGTCTTGACTCAGCAGTTCTTGCATTCTCGGTGATGTATGTGATGTATTTAATTTGAATGTCATTTTCTTGCTTAATCTCTTAATGTCACATTTTGGTCCCTTTTTCCAGGGCGCAGTATGGGAGGTAAACTGAGCAAGAGAAAGAAGGCGTATGACGTAACCGACCCGAAGGACAGAAAGGACGAGAGTCCGGTGGTCGAAGCAGCTGCTGAGGTCCCCTCTGAGGCCGAGGTCCCCTCTGAAGCCCAGGTCCCCTCCAAGGCAAGCCAGCATGTAGCCACATGTCCTGCAGTAGCGCAGGTGGATGAGGAGATGTCTGCTGTTGGAGGTTCAGCTGGGACCCCTGTTGAGGAGACCACCTTACCTACACCCCCCCCACAGCTGCCCCCGTCTGCTGATGCTGAAGGAGTACAGGATACAACTGCCCTGGTGGAGGTTGTAGAGACCGTACCTGCCCCAAAGGAGACTACAGCTGCCCCAGAGAAGACTGCAACTGCCCCAGTAGAGGACACGGGTATCTCAGTGCAGATTGTACCTGCCCCAAAGGAGACTACAGCTGCCCCAGAGAAGATTGCAACTGCCCCAGTAGAGGGCACAGGTGCCTCAGTGCAGATTGTACCTGCCCCAAAGGAGACTACAGCTGCCCCAGAGAAGACCGCAACTGCCCCAGTAGAGGACACGGGTGCCTCAGTGCAGATTGTACCTGCCCCAAAGGAGACTACAGCTGCCCCAGAGAAGACCGCAACTGCCCCAGTAGACGACACGGGTGCCTCAGTGCAGATTGTACCTGCCCCAAAGGAGACTACAGCTGCCCCAGAGAAGACCGCAACTGCCCCAGTAGAGGACACGGGTGCCTCAGTGCAGATTGTACCTGCCCCAAAGAAGACTACAGCTGCCCCAGAGAAGACCGCAACTGCCCCAGTAGAAGACACGGGTGCCTCAGTGCAGATTGTACCTGCCCCAAAGGAGACTACAGCTGCTCTAGAGAAGATTGAAACTGCCCCAGTAGAGGACATGGGTGCCTCAGTGCAGATTGTACCTGCCCCAAAGGAGACTACAGCTGCCCCAGAGAAGACAGAAACTGCCCCAGCAGAGGACACAGGTGCCTCAGTGCAGATTATACCTGCCCCAAAGGAGACTACAGCTGCCCCAGAGAAGACTGCAACTGCCCCAGTAGGGGACACGGGTGCCTCAGTGCAGATTGCATCTGCCCCAAAGGAGACTACAGCTGCCCCAGAGAAGACTGCAACTGCCCCAGTAGGGGACACGGGTGCCTCAGTGCAGATTTTACCTGCCCCAAAGGAGACTACAGCTGCCCCAGAGAAGACAGAAACTGCCCCAGTAGAGGACACGGGTGCCTCAGTGCTGATTATACCTGCCCCAAAAGAGACTACAGCTGCCCCAGAGAAGACTGCAACTGCCCCAGTAGGGGACACGGGTGCCTCAGTGCAGATTGCCTCTGCCCCAAAGGAGACTACAGCTGCCCCAGAGAAGATCGTGACCACCCCAATAGAGGTTGCAGCTGCCCCAATTGAAGTTGTAATGCCTGTACCTGCCCCAGAGAAATCTGCTACTACCTCAGTGGAAGCTATGGCTGCCACAGAAGAGATTGTAGCTACCCCCAATGGTCAAGTATTGGCCCCAGTAGGACCTGTAACTGGCCCTGAAGAGCAAACATCTGCTCCAGTGGAGATTGTAGACAGTTCAGTAGAGACCCAAGGGGAGCCAGTGACTGTCCCAGTAAAGCCTGTATCTACACCAGTGGAGTGCATTAATCCTCCACAGCTAACAGCAGAACCCAAGACCATGCCAGAAGAATCAGCAGAAAAGCCAGAAAATCCTACACTGGATGAGCCCGGTAATGAACCCCAGGGGCCCATGACTACAGCAGAAGAACCTGTAGGTACACCAGAAGAAGTTGCAGTGAAGCAAGTAAAGGAAGCAGTCCAGGTTTTAAGTGCTGTGGGAGACGAAGACGTGTCAGCTGAGATGACAGAACCAGAGCTAGAACCAGTACCAGAGGCAGGAGAGGCAGCATCTGAGCCTGAGTCACAGACTGTGGCCTTAACCCCAGCAAAGGTAGAACCAGCACCTCTTGGGCCAGAACAGCCTTTACCCACCCCAGAGCCTAAACCCGAGCCCACCGCTGCCCCTGAGCCCACCGCTGCCCCTGAGCCCACTGAAACAGAAGCAAAGCCAGGCAGTGCAAGTATTGAAGCACCAGCCACAGAAGAGCCCATTCCTGAGATTATCATTTCAGAATCAACCTCGACCAATGATCTGTCTGCCGAGGAAGCTAGCTCTGCCCCTGGCTCCCATCAGGAGATGGTTGGTAACGGAGAGTGTGAGAGTCCTGGCTCAGCCGACTCCGTGGAAGATGCAGGGCCCAAAGTTAACGGGGGTTTTCAGAAGCTGGTTCCTGCTGATGACCCCGTCTGTGTCCCAGAGCCTCCTGCCCAGGAGTGTGTGAATGGGGAGACTGGGCATCTGGAGCAGGGTGGACTCAAAAAGGACTTGAACCTGTCTGCAGCTGCTGAAGTGGAGGGTGTGGGCCTGGTGGAGACCCTCAGTGCCACGGCCAGCCAGGCTGTTGACACAGTGTGAAAAAATACACTTACAAACCTGAATACTGATGCAAATGACAAAAAAAACTCCAAGTCCCTCTGACAACACAGGCTGTCAGGAGATAAACATGTGAAATGCCTGTTGCGGTAACTCGGGCGAAAGGAAAAAGAAATGCAACCACTCCAGAAAGCAGAGAAAGAAAAGCAGAGACAATTACAGAGACTGGGAGGGAGGGAGAGGGGGAATGAGGGAAAGGGAGACAGCAAGAGAGAGAGTGAGAGAAGGAAGGAAGGAAGAGGGGAAAGGAACGGAGGGGGAGAGAATACGAAGTTTTGTTACCCTGCTATGTAACCCTTCAAAATGGGAAAATTGGTTCCACATAAACAGAAAAAGAACATGAGAATATGATGGTAATGAACAGTTTTGTTTGGTGTTTTGATTCAGATAAACATGAAATTGGGATACTGGATTAGAATTTAATGGTATATAATCTCACATTTCCTTTCTGTCTTCATTTAATGAAGTTGGAAGATCAAACACGCTGAACTTTAATCAGGGCTAAAAAAGTGGTGAATCCTGCCTGATGGCTTAGAAAATAAACAAGACGCTTGTACCTTACACCTGGTTCTTTTATTTTGACACTTTTTTTAAGTGTACCTTTAACCCTGGTACCTTTTTAAACCTTTAAACCTTTTATTTTCACACTTTGTGTGTTGGTCAACTTTTACTCTGCAACAGTGCCTGGGACTTTACTTAATTTGTGTTCTATTTAAGACTACCTGAAATAAACGTGTAACACAAACGTAACGGCTAATTCATTGAAAAGTTAAGTGGAGGTGCTGTTTGTGTGGTTGGAGTTCTACGTACTGTGTAGCACACAGCTGTGATCTGTTACTGCCACGTCATGTTTCCACACAGTTGTGTTGGTTTGCGGCTCGGCATCGACGGGCCTTTGTACCACACACCTAGCATGTGTGCGTGTGTGCGTATGTATATGTGTGTACATACATACGTGAGTACGTGTGTAGGCAGTGGTAGCTCAGTGGTTAAGGTACTGGCCTTGTAATCAGAAGGTTATCAGTTCAAGTTGCACCACTGCCATGTTAGCACTGTTGGGCCCCTGAGCAAGACCCTTAACCTTCAATTACTCAAGATGTACTCAGTCATAATTGTAAGTCGCTTTGGATAAAACCATCAGCTGTGTAGGTGGTCTGCGGGAGGGGTTACTATCCTACTCCACCCCATTCACACCCACAGATTTTTATACTCCTCTGAGAGCTCAGATGAAGCTCAGCAAAGGAGACAGACCCCCCCCCCCCCCCCCCCCCCCCCCGATATTTTCATCCACAGCAGTAAGAATGGACTTGTGCTTCTCACACAGACATTCAGACACATCTTTGTGTGTACCTGTGTAGTGGCCTCCCAGACCATACAGCTGTGTGTGGTCTGGGTGCAATACCAGCGAAGATAATGTAAGTAAGCAGACCTGCAGTGCCAATATAATGAGTGTCCAAAACTGAGCACACACACACAAACACACGCTCCAAATATGTGAAAGGAATGTTTCTGAGGGTTGGAGGTTTGGGGGAAGGACTCGCTGCCTCTGCTGATTTTCACACACATACACAAACGAATTATATCTGCAAGAATAACAAGATTTTCCTCATTGAACATGCAGACATTTTCCATTAAAGGTCGAGATCCCTGTGCAGTGTCATCAGCTGGGACTCTTAACGTTGTGTTTCTGTTTGATTTGCATTTTGCCAAAAATAGCTGCAATATATCAGTACACAGATCTGAGAGGCATCACTGTAACGAGTTAAAGAAATGTAAAGAGCAGAACTGAAATCTACTCGGCGTTCTGTAAGCGTGTAGTGAAATATCTCCTCCGAAGAAATCCTCTCTTCTACTAAAATTCTCTTCTAAACCTCTGTTTTGCTAAACCTCTGTTCTGCATTCCTCGGCTCAGATGCACTGGGATGTGTGTCACGTGTTTAAATTCCACCCGTCACAAATGCAAAAGTAGAACAGAACACAGCATTTAAAAAGAAAATTAAACTCAGCGTCTGGTGCGTTAGCCACTTTTCTTTTCGTGTGGAGAAGTCTTTTATTCTTATTCTGTAACGTGTCCGGTTTCTTCAAAGCATGTAGAGACACTGGGAGAACCGCCCCCCCCCCCCAACACACACACACACACTCACATTCGCACACTCACACACACACACACACACTCACACTCGCACGCACACACACACACTCGCACACGCACACTCACACTAACACACACACACGAACACTCAAACTCACACACGTACACACACTCACACACACACACACACACACACTCGCGCACACACACACACACACACACTCACACTCACACACACACACACACACACACTGCAGGTTTCCTTGAGTAACTCTGCTTGCATGTTGATTTAAACACTGCCTACAGATCGCGTGGTTGTGCATGCCCAGCTGTATCACCGTGGTTACGGGCTGACACTGTGGCCTCTATTGCAATGCCGCGTACCCACGTTTCAGACGGAGAAACAGCCCTTTATCACATCAGTCCCTCCCACATGAACTGTCTACACCACCAGCATTCAAAATCACACATGCACTCAACAAAACGTTGAGAGTATTAAAGGTGTAATTTTAAAAAACAGTTTAAAAGGGACAGTCTGTAATACGAGCCTGTGTCTGGTAATAAGGACATTTCTCAAAAAAAATGTCTTGATTATCTATTATTATTGCTATTATTATTATTTATTAGGTTTGTTTTTAGGTAGTAGGTAGCATACGTAATTGGAACGGGGAGTATAATATGAAACATGCTGCCATGTGTGTCGTGCCACGGCTGTAGGTGCACAGGTGTGTTTTAACTGTAGATGAATAGGTGTGTTCTTACTGTAGGTGCACAGGTGTGTTCTAAATCTGTCAGAGACCAGGTGTGGTCTTACTGTAGGTGCACAGGTGTGTTCTAACCCTGTCAGAGAACAGGTGTGTTCTAACCCTGTCAGAGAACAGGTGTGTTCTAACTGTAGGTGCACAGGTGTGTTCTAAGCCTGTCACAGGTGTGTTCATACTGTAGGCGCACAGGTGTGTTTTAATTGTAGATGAACAAGTGTGTTCTAACCCTGTCAAAGAACAGGTGTGTTCTAACCCTGTCAGAGAACAGCTGTTTTCTTACTGTAGGTGCACAGGTGTGCTCCAACCCTGTCAGAGAACAGGTGTGTACACCACTGTAGGTGCACAGGTGTGTTTTAACCCTGTCAGAGGACAGGTGTGTTCTTACTGTAGGTGCACAGATGTGTTGTAACCTGTCAGAGACCCAGTGTGTTCTTATTGTAGGTGCACAGGTGTGTTTTAACCATAGATGAACAAGTTTGTTCTGACCTTGTGAGAGAACAGGTGCACAGGTGTGTTCTAACCCTGTCAAAGAACATGTGTGTTCTAACCCTGTCAGAGAACAGGTGTGTTCTAACCCTGTCAGAGAACAGGTGTTTTCTTACTGTAGGGGTACACCTGTGTTCTAATCCTGTCAGAGAGCAGGTGTGTTCTTAGAATAGGTGCACAGGTGTGTTTTAATCCTGTCACAGAACAGGTGTGTTCTTTCTTTACATGTACAGGTGTGTTTTAACTATAGATGAACAAGTGTGTTCTAACCCTTTAAGAGAATAGGTTTGTTGTAACCCTGTCAGAGAACAGGTATGTTCTTACTGTAGGTGCACAGGCGTATTTGAACCCTGTCAGAGACCAGGTGTGGTCTTACTGTAGGTGCAGAGGGGTGTTCTAACCCTGTCACAGAACAGGTGTGCTCGTACTGTAGGCGCACAGGTGTGTTTTCATTGTAGATGAACAGGTGTGTTCTAACCGTGTCAAAGAACAGGTGTGTTCTAACCCTGTCAGAGAACAGGTGTGTTCTTAGTATAGGTGCACAGGTGTGTTCTTACTGTAGGTGCACAGGTGTGTTCTAATGCTGTCAGAGAACAGGTGGGTTCTTACTCTAGGTGCCAGGTGTGTTTTAGCCCTGTCAGAGAACAGGTGGGTTCTTACACTAGATACACAGGTGTATTCTAACCCTGTCAGAGAACAGGTGTGTGCTAACCATGTCAGAGAACAGGTGTGTTCTCTACTGTATGTGCACAGGTGTGTTCTAACCCTGTTAGAGAACAGGTATGTTCTTACTGTAGGTGCAGACGTGTGCTCCAACCCTGTCAGAGAACAGGTGTGTGCTAACCATGTCAGAGAACAGGTGTGTACTCCACTGTAGGTGCACAGGTGTGTTCTAACCCTGTCGGAGAACAGGTCTGTTCTTACTGTAGGTGCACAGGTGTGTTTTAGCTATAAATGAGCAAGTGTGTTCTAACCCTGTCAGAGAACAGGTTTGTTGTAACCCTGTCAGAGAACAGGTATGTTCTTACTGTTGGTGCACAGATGTGTTGTAACCTGTCAGAGACCCAGTGTGTTCTTAATGTAGGTGCACAGATGTGTTTTAACCATAGATGAACAAGTGTGTTCTAACCCTGTCAGAGAACAGGTGTGTTCTAACTGTAGGTGCACAGGTGTGTTCTAAGCCTGTCACAGGTGTGTTCATACTGTAGGCGCACAGGTGTGTTTTAATTGTAGATGAACAAGTGTGTTCTAACCCTGTCAAAGAACAGGTGTGTTCTAACCCTGTCAGAGAACAGCTGTTTTCTTACTGTAGGTGCACAGGTGTGCTCCAACCCTGTCAGAGAACAGGTGTGTACTCCACTGTAGGTGCACAGGTGTGTTTTAACCCTGTCAGAGGACAGGTGTGTTCTTACTGTAGGTGCACAGGTGTGCTCCAACCCTGTCAGAGAACAGGTGTGTGCTAACCATGTCAGAGAACAGGTATGTACTCCACTATAGGTGCACAGGTGTGTTCTAACCCTGTCGGAGAACAGGTCTGTTCTTACTCTAGGTGCACAGGTGTGTTCTAACCCTGTCAGAGGACAGGTGTGTTCTTACTGTAGGTGCACAGATGTGTTGTAACCTGTCAGAGACCCAGTGTGTTCTTATTGTAGGTGCACAGGTGTGTTTTAACCATAGATGAACAAGTTTGTTCTGACCTTGTGAGAGAACAGGTGCACAGGTGTGTTCTAACCCTGTCAAAGAACATGTGTGTTCTAACCCTGTCAGAGAACAGGTGTGTTCTAACCCTGTCAGAGAACAGGTGTTTTCTTACTGTAGGGGTACACCTGTGTTCTAATCCTGTCAGAGAGCAGGTGTGTTCTTAGAATAGGTGCACAGGTGTGTTTTAATCCTGTCAGAGAACATGTGTGTTCTTTCTTTAGGTGTACAGGTGTGTTTTAACTATAGATGAACAAGTGTGTTCTAACCCTTTGAGAGAACAGGTTTGTTGTAACCCTGTCAGAGACCAGGTGTGGTCTTACTGTAGGTGCACAGGTGTGCTCTAACCTTGTCAGATAACAGGTGTGTTCTAATCCTGTCAGAGAACAGGTGTGTTCTAACTGTAGGTGCAGAGGGGTGTTCTAACCCTGTCACAGAACAGGTGTGCTCGTACTGTAGGCACACAGGTGTGTTTTCATTGTAGATGAACAAGTGTGTTCTAACCCTGTCAGAGAACAAATGTGTTCTTAGTATAGGTGCACAGGTGTGTTCTTACTGTAGGTGCACAGGTGTGTTCTAACCCTGTCAGAGAACAGGTGTGTTCTTACTATAGGTGCACAGGTGTGTTCTTACTGTAGGTGCACAGGTGTGTTCTAATGCTTTCAGAGAACAGGTGGGTTCTTACTCTAGGTGCACAGGTGTGTTCTATCCCTGTCAGAGAACAGGTGTGTTCTTAGTATAGGTGCACAGGTGTGTTCTTACTGTAGGTGCACAGGTGTGTTCTAACCCTGTCAAAGAACATGTGTGTTCTAACCCTGTCAGAAAACAGGTGTGTTCTTACTGTAGGTGCAGACGTGTGCTCCAACCCTGTCAGAGAACAGGTGTGTACTCCACTGTAGGTGCACAGGTGTGTTCTAACCCTGTCGGAGAACAGGTCTGTTCTTACTGTAGGTGCACAGGTGTGTTTTAGCTATAAATGAGCAAGTGTGTTCTAACCCTGTCAGAGAACAGGTTTGTTGTAACCTGTCAGAGACCCAGTGTGTTCTTACTGTAGATGCACAGATGTGTTTTAACCATAGATGAACAAGTGTGTTCTAACCCTGTCAGAGAACAGCTGTTTTCTTACTGTAGGTGCACAGGTGTGTTTTAACCATAGTTGAACAAGTTCTGACCTTGTGGGAGAACAGGTATGTTCTAACCCTGTCACAGAGCAGGTGTGTTCTTACTGTAGGTGCACAGGTGTGTTCTAACCTTGTCAGAGAACAGGTGTGTGCTAACCATGTCAGAGAACAGGTTTATACTCCACTGTAGGTGCACAGGTGTGTTCTAACCCTGTCTGAGAAAAGGTCTGTTCTTACTCTAGGTGCACAGGTGTGTTCTATCCCTGTCAGAGAACAGGTGTGTTCTTAGTATAGGTGCACAGGTGTGTTCTTACTGTAGGTGCACAGGTGTGTTCTAACCCTGTCAAAGAACATGTGTGTTCTAACCCTGTCAGAGAACAGGTGTGTTCTTACTGTATGTGCACAGGTGTGTTCTAACCTTGTCAGAGAACAGGTGTGTGCTAACCATGTCAGAGAACAGGTGTGTACTCCACTGTAGGTGCACAGGTGTGTTCTAACCCTGTCGGAGAACAGGTCTGTTCTTACTGTAGGTGCACAGGTGTGTTTTAACCATAGATGAACAAGTTTGTTCTAACCCTGTAAGAGAACAGATGTGTTCTAACCCTCTCAGAGAACAGGTGTGTTCTAACCATAGATGAACAGGTGTGTTCTTAGTGAATGTGCACAGGTGTGTTCTAAGCCTTTCAGAGAATAGGTTATGACCCTGTCGGAGAACAAGTGTGTTCTTACTTTAGGTGCACAGGTGTGTTTTAACCCTGTCAGAGAACAGGTGTGTTCTTACTGTAAGTGCACAAGTATGTTCGAACCCTGTCAGAGAACAGGTGGGTTCTTACTCTAGGTGCCAGGTGTGTTTTAGCCCTGTCAGAGAACAGGTGGGTTCTTACACTAGATACACAGGTGTATTCTAACCCTGTCAGAGAACAGGTGTGTGCTAACCATGTCAGAGAACAGGTGTGTTCTCTACTGTATGTGCACAGGTGTGTTCTAACCCTGTTAGAGAACAGGTATGTTCTTACTGTAGGTGCAGACGTGTGCTCCAACCCTGTCAGAGAACAGGTGTGTGCTAACCATGTCAGAGAACAGGTGTGTACTCCACTGTAGGTGCACAGGTGTGTTCTAACCCTGTCGGAGAACAGGTCTGTTCTTACTGTAGGTGCACAGGTGTGTTTTAACCATAGATGAACAAGTTTGTTCTAACCCTGTAAGAGAACAGATGTGTTCTAACCCTCTCAGAGAACAGGTGTGTTCTAACCATAGATGAACAGGTGTGTTCTTAGTGAATGTGCACAGGTGTGTTCTAAGCCTTTCAGAGAATAGGTTATGACCCTGTCGGAGAACAAGTGTGTTCTTACTTTAGGTGCACAGGTGTGTTTTAACCCTGTCAGAGAACAGGTGTGTTCTTACTGTAAGTGCACAAGTATGTTCGAACCCTGTCAGAGAACAGGTGGGTTCTTACTCTAGGTGCCAGGTGTGTTTTAGCCCTGTCAGAGAACAGGTGGGTTCTTACACTAGATACACAGGTGTATTCTAACCCTGTCAGAGAACAGGTGTGTGCTAACCATGTCAGAGAACAGGTGTGTTCTCTACTGTATGTGCACAGGTGTGTTCTAACCCTGTTAGAGAACAGGTATGTTCTTACTGTAGGTGCAGACGTGTGCTCCAACCCTGTCAGAGAACAGGTGTGTGCTAACCATGTCAGAGAACAGGTGTGTACTCCACTGTAGGTGCACAGGTGTGTTCTAACCCTGTCGGAGAACAGGTCTGTTCTTACTGTAGGTGCACAGGTGTGTTTTAGCTATAAATGAGCAAGTGTGTTCTAACCCTGTCAGAGAACAGGTTTGTTGTAACCCTGTCAGAGAACAGGTATGTTCTTACTGTTGGTGCACAGATGTGTTGTAACCTGTCAGAGACCCAGTGTGTTCTTAATGTAGGTGCACAGATGTGTTTTAACCATAGATGAACAAGTGTGTTCTAACCCTGTCAGAGAACAGGTGTGTTCTAACTGTAGGTGCACAGGTGTGTTTTAATTGTAGATGAACAAGTGTGTTCTAACCCTGTCAAAGAACAGGTGTGTTCTAACCCTGTCAGAGAACAGCTGTTTTCTTACTGTAGGTGCACAGGTGTGCTCCAACCCTGTCAGAGAACAGGTGTGTACTCCACTGTAGGTGCACAGGTGTGTTTTAACCCTGTCAGAGGACAGGTGTGTTCTTACTGTAGGTGCACAGGTGTGCTCCAACCCTGTCAGAGAACAGGTGTGTGCTAACCATGTCAGAGAACAGGTATGTACTCCACTATAGGTGCACAGGTGTGTTCTAACCCTGTCGGAGAACAGGTCTGTTCTTACTCTAGGTGCACAGGTGTGTTCTAACCCTGTCAGAGGACAGGTGTGTTCTTACTGTAGGTGCACAGATGTGTTGTAACCTGTCAGAGACCCAGTGTGTTCTTATTGTAGGTGCACAGGTGTGTTTTAACCATAGATGAACAAGTTTGTTCTGACCTTGTGAGAGAACAGGTGCACAGGTGTGTTCTAACCCTGTCAAAGAACATGTGTGTTCTAACCCTGTCAGAGAACAGGTGTGTTCTAACCCTGTCAGAGAACAGGTGTTTTCTTACTGTAGGGGTACACCTGTGTTCTAATCCTGTCAGAGAGCAGGTGTGTTCTTAGAATAGGTGCACAGGTGTGTTTTAATCCTGTCAGAGAACATGTGTGTTCTTTCTTTAGGTGTACAGGTGTGTTTTAACTATAGATGAACAAGTGTGTTCTAACCCTTTGAGAGAACAGGTTTGTTGTAACCCTGTCAGAGAACAGGTATGTTCTTACTGTAGGTGCACAGGCGTATTTGAACCCTGTCAGAGACCAGGTGTGGTCTTACTGTAGGTGCACAGGTGTGCTCTAACCTTGTCAGATAACAGGTGTGTTCTAATCCTGTCAGAGAACAGGTGTGTTCTAACTGTAGGTGCAGAGGGGTGTTCTAACCCTGTCACAGAACAGGTGTGCTCGTACTGTAGGCACACAGGTGTGTTTTCATTGTAGATGAACAAGTGTGTTCTAACCCTGTCAGAGAACAAATGTGTTCTTAGTATAGGTGCACAGGTGTGTTCTTACTGTAGGTGCACAGGTGTGTTCTAACCCTGTCAGAGAACAGGTGTGTTCTTACTATAGGTGCACAGGTGTGTTCTTACTGTAGGTGCACAGGTGTGTTCTAATGCTTTCAGAGAACAGGTGGGTTCTTACTCTAGGTGCACAGGTGTGTTCTATCCCTGTCAGAGAACAGGTGTGTTCTTAGTATAGGTGCACAGGTGTGTTCTTACTGTAGGTGCACAGGTGTGTTCTAACCCTGTCAAAGAACATGTGTGTTCTAACCCTGTCAGAAAACAGGTGTGTTCTTACTGTAGGTGCAGACGTGTGCTCCAACCCTGTCAGAGAACAGGTGTGTACTCCACTGTAGGTGCACAGGTGTGTTCTAACCCTGTCGGAGAACAGGTCTGTTCTTACTGTAGGTGCACAGGTGTGTTTTAGCTATAAATGAGCAAGTGTGTTCTAACCCTGTCAGAGAACAGGTTTGTTGTAACCTGTCAGAGACCCAGTGTGTTCTTACTGTAGATGCACAGATGTGTTTTAACCATAGATGAACAAGTGTGTTCTAACCCTGTCAGAGAACAGCTGTTTTCTTACTGTAGGTGCACAGGTGTGTTTTAACCATAGTTGAACAAGTTCTGACCTTGTGGGAGAACAGGTATGTTCTAACCCTGTCACAGAGCAGGTGTGTTCTTACTGTAGGTGCACAGGTGTGTTCTAACCTTGTCAGAGAACAGGTGTGTGCTAACCATGTCAGAGAACAGGTTTATACTCCACTGTAGGTGCACAGGTGTGTTCTAACCCTGTCTGAGAAAAGGTCTGTTCTTACTCTAGGTGCACAGGTGTGTTCTATCCCTGTCAGAGAACAGGTGTGTTCTTAGTATAGGTGCACAGGTGTGTTCTTACTGTAGGTGCACAGGTGTGTTCTAACCCTGTCAAAGAACATGTGTGTTCTAACCCTGTCAGAGAACAGGTGTGTTCTTACTGTATGCACAGGTGTGTTCTAACCTTGTCAGAGAACAGGTGTGTGCTAACCATGTCAGAGAACAGGTGTGTACTCCACTGTAGGTGCACAGGTGTGTTCTAACCCTGTCGGAGAACAGGTCTGTTCTTACTGTAGGTGCACAGGTGTGTTTTAGCTATAAATGAGCAAGTGTGTTCTAACCCTGTCAGAGAACAGGTTTGTTGTAACCCTGTCAGAGAACAGGTATGTTCTTACTGTTGGTGCACAGATGTGTTGTAACCTGTCAGAGACCCAGTGTGTTCTTACTGTAGATGCACAGATGTGTTTTAACCATAGATGAACAAGTGTGTTCTAACCCTGTCAGAGAACAGCTGTTTTCTTACTGTAGGTGCACAGGTGTGTTTTAACCATAGTTGAACAAGTTCTGACCTTGTGAGAGAACAGGTATGTTCTAACCCTGTCACAGAGCAGGTGTGTTCTTACTGTATGTGCACAGGTGTGTTCTAACCTTGTCAGAGAACAGGTGTGTGCTAACCATGTCAGAGAACAGGTTTATACTCCACTGTAGGTGCACAGGTGTGTTCTAACCCTGTCTGAGAAAAGGTCTGTTCTTACTCTAGGTGCACAGGTGTGTTCTAACCCTGTCAGAGGACAGGTGTGTTCTTACTGTAGGTGCACAGATGTGTTATAACCTGTCAGAGACCCAGTGTGTTCTTACTGTAGGTGCACAGATGTGTTTTAACCATAGATGAACAAGTGTGTTCTCACCCTGTCAGAGAACAGCTGTTTTCTTACTGTAGATGCACAGGTGTGTTCTAACCCTGTCAGAGAACAGGTGCACAGGTGTGTTCTAACCCTATCAGAGAACAGGTGTGTTCTAACCCTGTCGGAAAACAGGTGTGTTCTTACTGTAGGTGCACAAGTGTGTTCTCACTGTGTCAGAGAACAGGTATCTTCTAACCCTGTCAGAAAACAGGTGTGTTCTTACTGTAGGTACACAGCTGTGTTCTAACCCTGTCAGCGAACAGGTATATTCTAACCATGACAGAGAACAAATGTGTTCTTACTGTAGGTGCACAGGTGTGTTCTACCCCTGTCAGAGAACAAGTATGTTCTTACTGTAGGTGCACAGGTGTGTTTTAACCATAGATGAACAAGTTTGTTCTAACCCTGTAAGAGAACAGATGTGTTCTAACCCTCTCAGAGAACAGGTGTGTTCTAACCATAGATGAACAGGTGTGTTCTTAGTGAATGTGCACAGGTGTGTTCTAAGCCTTTCAGAGAATAGGTTATGACCCTGTCGGAGAACAAGTGTGTTCTTACTTTAGGTGCACAGGTGTGTTTTAACCCTGTCAGAGAACAGGTGTGTTCTTACTGTAAGTGCACAAGTATGTTCGAACCCTGTCAGAGAACAGGTGTATTCTTACTGTAGGTGCACAGGTGTGTTCTATCCCTGTTAGAGAACAGGTGTATTCTTACTGTAGATGCACAGGTGTTTTCTAACCATGTGAAAGATCAAGTGTGTTCTAACTCTGTCTGAGAACAGGTTTGTTCTTACTGTAGGTGCACAGGTGTGTTCCAACCCTGTCAGAGAACAGATGTGTTCTTAATGTAGGTGAACAGGTGTGTTCTTATTGTAGGTGCACAGGTGTGTTCTAACCCTGTCAGAGAACAAGTGTGTTCTAACCCTGTCAGAGAACAGGTGTGTTCTAACCATAGATGAACAGCTGTGTTCTTACTGAACGTGCACAAGTGTGTTTTAAGCCTTTCTGAGAACAGGTGTGTTATGACCCTGTCGGAGAACAAGTGTGTTCTTACTGTAGTTGCACAGGTGTGTTTTAACTGTAGATGAACATGTGTGTTCATAGTGTAGGTGCACAGGTGTGTTCTAACCCTGTCAGAGAACAGGTGTGCTCTTACTCTAGGTGCACAGGTGTGTTTTAATCATAGACGAACAGGTGTGTTCTAACCCTGGCAGAGAACAGCTGTGTTCTTACTGTAGGTGCACAGGTGTGTTCTAACCTTCTGAGAGAACAGGTGTGTTCTAACCTTGTCTGAGGTGTGTTCCAACTGTAGATGAAGAGGTGTGTTCTTTCTGTAGGTACACAGGTGTGTTCTAACCCTGTCAGAGAACAGGTCTAGTTTCATTCCACATGATCCTTGAACCATCTGATTCCACTGCATATGACAGCAGTGTAATTGCGTACCAGATTCCTGGGCTATTATTCATACTTTCATATTTCCAGTCCGATCTGTATGTTGTTGTCTCATATCTCTAATGGTAATACTAAGTGTGTGGTGACGTGATTGAGAAAGAAGAAACAAGGTGGAGGTGGAAGAGATCGAGAGAGGAAGACAGCAAGCGACAGTCCTCATGTGGAGCTTGTGGTGTTTTGTCCGCAGGCAGTGCCACTATTACATCCACCCACATCAGAGTGTTACATCCACCCACATCAGAGTGTTACATCCACCCACATCAGAGTGTTACATCCACCTACATCAGAGAGTTACATCCACCTACATCAGAGAGTTACATACAGCTACATCAGTGAGTGCTCTGTGTGTTGTACAATGCCCTATATAAATAAATTTGACTTTGACTTTGACTTTGACTTACACACACACACACACACACACACACACACACACACACACACAAGCAAGCTTCACAGCTAAATGGCTTTACTGTGTGACTGATCCTGCCTGTGTTCAGTTATGCTCCTCCACACACACACCCCGCCTCTACTCCCCAAAAGAACTCACTGACCTGCTGTTACCAGCAAGGTGAAGTGTTCATGTTATTAACACACTTTCTCTCTCTCTCTCTCTCTCTCTCTCACACACACACACACACACACACACACAGAGAGAGCTCTATCTGGAAAGCAGTAATAATTTACTAATGCAGTACTGTTTCCCATGAGAATGATGACAACACTCAGCACACATGTTCCTAAAGTTGGCCTGGTTTTTGTGTGTATGTGTGTGTGTCTGTGTGTGTGTGTGTGTGTGTGTGTGTGTGTAAGATTAGAGATTACTAGCTAATGCCCAGTCACCTTGTTCAAATGCAGATAGCTCTGTGCAGGTTAGCAGAGACACACAGTGTGTAATTCCTGTTCTCCAGTAACAAACACACACAGTGCTGACCGGAGGACCGAGCGCTGTCCATTATGACCATGTGATTATCTGCCCAAGTGAAGTGCTGCATTCACGGCTTCTACACTTCCATTTCCTGTCTGGGATCAATAAGTGTTACCTCCCCCTTCAAAATACAGACACAAACTCAAACACAGCAGCACTGTGTCTTATACCCTAATCTCGAATCTTTAAATCTGGATTAGATTTTAGTGAAATACAAATTTGCCGCAAGCCTTTGGTTGTGTAAAGTGGAACAGAATATTTCCACTAACATGATAAAAATAATAACGACCAGTTTCATCTGAAACTCTTTCCTTATTATCACAGAAAATCATGCCACTGTCCTGCTCTGCTAAATCCACTGACTCATCAGTCACGTGAGAATCTACAGTTCTCAGCCAGACACGTGGGATCTAGCTGGACCTGCATTAGTTCTGCTTACAATATGAATAACTTTAGAAATGTTTGTATTGTTTGGCTTCTCTGCAAGAGCTGAGTCTGTCTGGATCAAGAAAGTTGAATCTGTCTGGTTCTGGATCAGGAGCCGGTAAGAATCTGAGCCCTGCTACCTTCAGGTCTGAGAGACTGACTGAGAAATTATTAGTAGAAAGGGAGAGAGAGAGAAGTTGTATATAGGGCAAGAAGAGGAGCAGTAAAGGCAGTAACACACACACACACACACACACACACACACACACACACACACACACACACACTCACACACACACGCACACACTCATATTCACACACACACACACACACACACACTCACACACACACACACACACTCACACTCACACACGCACACACTCATATTCACACACACACACTCACACACACACGCACACTCATATTCACACACACACACACACACACACACACACACACTCACACTCACACACGCACACACTCATATTCACACACACACACACACACACACTCACACACGCACACACTCATATTCACACACACACACACACACACACACACTCACACACGCACACACTCATATTCACACACACACACACACACACACACACACACACACACACACACACACACACACACACACACACACACACTCACAAGCCATCACTTCCTCTTGTGTGAAATGAGGAAGTCTCCATTCATGTGAAGGTCACTCTGCCTGTGTGAGGTACATTCTGTGCACTGTAACGGTGAGCGGTAAGGAGGTGGATGCATGTGCAGAGAAGATCAAGATTTATTAGGGGCAAATCCAGAGTTGTAGTCATCAGAGCAGTCCAGCGTCGTGTTACCAATACAGAGATCATGGGAATATATGATGAAGTACATGAAGACAAACAGGGGAAGCAGGCTACAACAGAAACTAGGAAATAACACACGGAAGTAAGGAAAAACAAACGGTTAAGACAACACACTGTCTAACAAACACAGGCGTTGAAAAACAGACCGGCTTTCTAACACATCCAAACACATAAATGCAATCAGTCAAATATTCAATACAACCAAGCACATAAATGCAATGAACAGCAAACACACAGGGAATCAGACACAGTTTAAATACATGAACTTAACAAAGTATAAACAAGGGACAGGTGTGAGCAATCAATCGAGGGGCGGAGAAACTACGGCATGTATGTGAGCCACACACTCACATACACATACACACATACACATACACACATACACATACACACACTCACATACACATACACACATACACATACACATACACACACTCACATACACATACACATACACATAAACATACACACACACATACACATACACATACACACACTCACATACACATACACATACACATACACACACTCATACACATACACACACTCATACACATACACACACTCACATACACATACACACATACACACACTCACATACACATACACATACACACACTCACATACACATACACATATACATACACAAACTCACATACACATACACTCACTCACATACACATACACATACACACATTCACATACACACACTCACATACACATACACATACACATACACACACTCACATACACATACACACACTCACATACACATACACACATACATACACACACTCACATACACATACACATACACACACTCACATACACATACACACATACACATACACACATACATACACACACTCACATACACATACACACACTCACATTCACATACACATACACATACACTCACATTCACATACACATACACATACACATACACACACACACACTCACACACTCACATACACATACACATACACACACTCACATACACATACACATACACACACACACACTCACACACTCACATACACATACACATACACACACTCACATACATCCACTGACATACACATACACACACTCACATACACATACACACATACACACACTCACATACACATTCACACATACACATACACACTCACATACACATTCACACATACACATACACATACACACTCACATACACATTCACACATACACATACACATACACACTCACATACACATTCACACATACACATACACATACACATAGGTAACTAAATAACCTTCTTAATAAAACAGACAAACCCCCACACACAGAATATGTATACAAATGTTACTAAGACCTGTGTGTGTGGATGTGGAAAGATGAGCCACCAGGGAGAGACCTGACTGTAGAGACCTGGAGAGACCTGACAGGAGAGACCTGACTGGAGAGACCTGACTGGTTCCTGTGCAGCACTGAAGCAGTGATTCTGGTGAGATTAAACTTTAACCTCATTCTCTGTTATACCTGAAAAGCTTCACCAGAGCGAATGAGGTTTAAACAGATATGTGAGGCAGTGCTGCCTCTGTAGAGACGCTGACTCAGCGTGGGATGGCAGTGCTAACATGCCTTTCCTCTGCTAGTCTGACTACACTAAAATACTGCAGTCATTCTCGTCTGCGTCACAGCACCCAGATGCCACCTCCAGCTTTACATAATGTGAGTTATTAAGGGGAAACATGAGGCTTTTCCTCACCACTGTCACCCTTGGCTCACTCACTGGGGGCTTGGACTTGGACATGTGTGAAGCCGATTTGTGACAATAGATGTTGTAAAAAGTGCTATATAAATACATTTGACTTGACACACACACACTCTCCTATGATTAACATGTTAATAAAGAGCAAAAAAAAGAAAAAAAGAGAACCAGAAAGACAGAGAGAGAAAGTGCGTTAGTAACAGATCTGGGTAAGGTTAGCATCGCTTTTTAGATCGTAACGTCTAACAAACACAAAGCTCAGAGTGTGAAAGCCACCTGGATTCTCTCAGTCCTATAGTCCAGAGACCCCTCAGTCCTGTAGTGCTGTTGTCCAGAGAGCCATCAGTCCTGTAGTCCTGTAGTCCAGAGAGCCCTCGGTCCTTTAGTCCTGTAGTCCAGACACCCCTCAGTTCTGTAGTCCTGTAGTCCAGACTCCCCTCAGTCCTGTAAGCCTGTAGTCCTGTAATCCAGACACCCCTCAGTCCTGTAGTCCTGTAGTCCAGAGATCCCTCAGTCCTGTAGTCCAGAGACCCCTCAGTCCTGTAGTCCTGTAGTCCAGAGACCCCTCAGTCCTGTAGTCCTGTAGTCCAGAGACCCCTCAGTCCTGTAGTCCAGGCACCCCTCAGTCCTGTAGTCCTGTAGTCCATACATCCCTCAGTCCTGTAGTCCTGTAGTCCAGACACCCCTTAGTCCTGTAGTCCAGAGATGCCTCAATCCTGTAGTCCTGTAGTCAAGAGACCCCTCAGTCCTGTAGTCCTGTAGTCCAGACACCCCTCAGCCCTGTAGTCCTGTAGTCCAGAGACCCCTCAGTCCTATAGTTCTGTAGTCCAGAGACCCCTCAGTCCTGTAGCCCAGACACCCCTCAGTCCTGTAGTCCTGTAGTCCAGAGACCCCTCAGTCCTATAGTCCTGTAGTCCAGAGACCCCACAGTCCCGTAGCTCAGACACCCCTCAGTCCTGTAGTCCTGTAGTCAAGAGACCCCTCAGTCCTTTAGTCCTGTAGTCCAGACACCCCTCAGTCCTGTAGTCCTGTAGTCCAGACACCCCTTAGTCCTGTAGTCCAGAGATGCCTCAATCCTGTAGTCCTGTAGTCAAGAGACCCCTCAGTCCTGTAGTCCAGACATCCCTCATTCCTTTATTCTTGTAGTCCAGACACCCCTCAGTCCTGTAGTCCAGAGACCCCTCAGTCTTGTAGTCCTGTAGTCCAGAGACCCCTCAGTCCTATAGTCCTGTAGTCCAGAGACCTCACAGTCCCGTAGCTCAGACACCCCTCAGTCCTGTAGTCCTGTAGTCCAGAGACCCCTCAGTCCTGTAGTCCTGTAGTCCAGAGACCCCTCAGTCCTGTAGTCCAGAGAGCCCTCAGTCCTGTAGTCCTGTAGTCCAGACACCCCTCAATCCTGTAGTCCTGTAGTCAAGAGACCCCTCAGTCCTGTAGTCCTGTAGTCCAGACACCCCTCAGCCCTGTAGTCCTGTAGTCCAGAGACCCCTCAGTCCTATAGTTCTGTAGTCCAGAGACCCCTCAGTCCTGTAGCCCAGACACCCCTCAGTCCTGTAGTCCTGTAGTCCA